>NC_031495.1:59772693-59784203 GCF_000237925.1 Schistosoma mansoni | reverse complement strand
TCAGAATCCTAGAACTCATGTTCACCATTGGTTTAGAATGAGGGTTTCCCAGCTCTCCTGGGTGGACTTTCCATGTCCACCAACCCAGTGAAAGCGCCGGACATTCGCCTTTCGTCCTCTCAATTTTGTAAGCAATACCCCCGCCACGAGAAGGCAGTTAGTAGGACTTCCCTGTCAGAGTCTATATACTCGTGGCCATGTGAGAGCATTTGGAGAGAGAGCGGACTTTCCCCACTCTTGGCCGTACCAGGGTATTTGGGGGCGACTCACTTAATAATGTTCAATAAATTAAGATTCAACTGTTAGTATTGATTGTTTTTTGTTTTATAAGTTATATTTTTGTAACTAAAAGTAAGTGATAGAACATCAGAAAATCTAATTTTTCTACTCATTGGGATATTACAAATATATATTATTTATTTATAACAACCTACCCAATGCTCAATTTATTCAAAATTATCAAATCAAAAACTATAATTATTCATTTAAAATTTAAACGTATTCCATAACAATCAAGTTTTTACACAATCATTTAAGTTTGATTTATTGTCAACTATACGTTTGCTTAGAAACAGTTGTCATCACACTTTCATGGTTATCAATTTTTTAATATTATTATTACAAATAACTTAATATTGGTTTTTGTAAAAGAATTATACACTATATTTTTATTTTATACATTTATTTGAACACAAATATTAGTATAAAGGGGAAACAGACACATATGCACCACACAAATCTCATTTGATTTAAGTGAGGGCTGTGATACTGCCCAGGTGCCCAAACTGAAGCAGGTGATCTTCTTAGGGGGCCACATCCGGAGCCTTTGACCTTAAGATCTGATCCACAAGGCAGTGGAGCATCTTAAGAAGATGCAGTTCCATGGTAGTCGGTGACCAACGATTGATTCATACGCCATTTGTACCCTCAGGATACTGGAGCCCATGTGCACCATTGGTTTGGAATCAGGGTTTTCCAACTCCCCTAGGTGAACTTGCTGTGTCCAACAACTTCGTTAAAGCTCCGGACATTCGCTTTTCGTCCTCTCAATTTCGGATACAACACCCCCGTCACGATAAGGTAGTGAGTAGGACTTCCCTGGTAGAGGCTATATACGCATGGCCATGTGAGAGCATTTCGAGAAGGAAAGCGGACTCTCCTCACTCTCGGCCGTACCATGGCATTCGGGGGCATTGATAGATATATTTCAGAGTAAATGATATCACTTTCAATCTGTGTAAATCACATTTTGTTATAAATGAACATTTGTGATAATTTATAAGGTATACCTATTTAGTTCCAAACTTATATTTTTCTATAAAATCATGTAGAAATATGTGTATCTTAAAGTATAGCTTCAAAGATTTCATCTTATCAAATTTACATAATATCGATTACAATGTTTCATTTATTCCAAAATAAAAAGTGTCTCTGTTACTCAGAGCATAGTCATTATAATATTAGATAAGGTATTTTGTGAACAACTTGAAAGAAATTGTAATAATGTTTAATTCATGATTGCTTTTAAGAAACTGAAACAATATTAAAGACTGTGAAATTTATCAACTATCTTCAAGAATTCACATTTTATTTGTACTAATATATGCATTTTATGAATATCTGTAAGATCATAAAACTAAGCTACTTGTGTAGAAATGATGATATTCAGTTGAAATGATTTTAAAATTATAATTTAATTACTATCAACTTACATTTGTCGTCACATAGTTCCACTAAACGCTTTTTAACTCCTTTTTTTTAAAAAAGGGTATTGAAATAGGTAAATTCATATTAAAGACATAGATATCAAAACTGTTTAAGATGAAGTTACCTCAGTTTAGAAGTTTTAACAAGAACCGTTATAATTATATTTCGATTCTTTCTTCTTTCATTTATTCATAGTACCTTTTATTTTCTTTATTTCAATTCTTCTACTCTTACGAAAACTACTCACTTATTATGAAAGTAGCCAGAATAGATTGCTTTATAAATGAAATCAATAATGAATATTTTCTTCTTTTCTTTATTTTACTTATGATTTTTTTTCCAAGGGAACAATAATTGAAACTTAATGTCAAATTATAATTAAACATTTTAGAAAATAAAATATTGTCTCACTCTTCCATTGATTAACTTATTACTTTAATTAAATTTATGACTTTTGTTTAGTTTATAAGATGAAATCAAAATAACCAACTTAGTGAATGTATTTCTGATATAAACAATTGATGGTTGTAAAGAAAACAATAGACTGATTTATAGGCAAAGATGGATAGTAGCTAGCAGTAGAATCCGGAACACGTGTTTCGTCCTATTTGGGACTCATCAGCTGGATGTACCTGCATCTCGGAGTTGATGTTAATTCTGGGACTCGAACCCAGTACCGTTCACTTCAAACGCCATCGCGTTATCCACTTAGCTACTGAGTTCTGATAGCCACCTACTTGTGCAATAGACTGATTTAAACAAATTCTAGGTTAATTATTCGTCTTTTCAATAGTTTGTGAACTATACTCTCGTGATGATGAAGTATAAACTAGTATTCCCGATTTTTCCTGTTGTGGGACTCCTCAGCAGTGCGTATTCACGATCCAGTGCTTCCAGGTTTACCATGGTTGTCAAGCTTCAATTGACTCATGATTTCAACTATGCAAATGCTGAAATCTCCACAAAACCCCTTCTCATAAAAATTAAAAACAAATAAAATGTGACTAATTATCTTGTAGTTGGTTAATGTACATGGGAAAATTGAAAAAAAAAAAACAAACACAAAATTAAAAATGAACATATGGAAAATTGTTTACTTATCTTTGATAAAAAAAAAACATTTAGTCATTTAATGTGAATTTCAATTTTTCTTATTTAATGCTTAAATATGAAAACCTTTAATCTTTCAGAAATTTACTTTTAATCAATTAAACTTTGATCAATATTTATTCAGACTAAATTAAAATGTAATTTTAATGTAAGTAAATAAAAGTCGACAACATTTGTCCATAATTAGAACAGATATATCTAAAGAAACTATTTTCCAAGATATACATGTTGAATAACTTAATTAATCTGGATATAAAGCAATTTTAAAAAACCTATGTAACAACAAATTTTGTCATTTATATATAGTGATTGCTTTTACCATGGTATTTAGAAATGATGATTGTGTGGTGTGTGCTACTGATGTCGATAAATGTGAAAAATATATATCATCAATCAAAAGTGAAATACCTGGAGGCAGAAGATTAAAATGATCGAAGAAAACAGAACTAAAATAGAGAATGATTGGTGTGGAAATGGACGAACAATAAAGTCTGAGACGATTGATTGATATTTTGCAGAAGGAACAGTCGAATTTGAGACAATTGATTAACATTTTGTAAATGAGGAATTTACTATATGGTTCTCAAATTTTACTATGTGATTCTGTAATTTTGCGCTCAAATATATATTTGATTATCCCCACTTGGGCTCTCGTTCATTACAATTTTATATGAGTTTTTCATCTTACTCAAAAGTGATCAGAATTAATTGTTATAGACTTTAGCAACGTATATTTTCTACATACATTCTGTCTATGATAAATATTTTTTATATACATAGAATACATAATGCGTTTTTTGAACTGTACTGCACATGAAGATAAGTGTTCAGTGTAAAAAGTATTTAAAGATATGATAAAACTCTTTTCATTTCACTTACTGTTATCAGCATTATGGTAACTGAATAAAAGTTTTTAATTGTGAAGAATTTTATTCTGAAAAAGTACTGAACTGTTGAATTCAACTTTTTAATGTAATCTTCACTCTTATGATTATTTAGGGAAAAATCAACCCATAATATTAACTGTTTTCAAATTAAGCAATCGTTACAAACACTATGTTGTAATAATAAACAGATATTTCTTAACAAATAAAGTTCTATAACCGCTTTATGACATTTGTATCTCTTATAAATAAGATTACTTTTAATAAGAATAACATTCTACAAATATTAATACCTTAGCAACTAAATTTCATTTGTCTTTTCACTATGTTTATAAATAAATCAGTCACTAGGAAATAATTTTGCAATAAATTGAATACTCTAAGACTATTGTAACTATGACTGAAAATATAATCTTATTCTTGAATAACTGTTCATTAAATCATTCTATTTAGCTTTACAAGATATTATATTCGTTAATCAAACGTATAATTGAAAATCTATAGTTTAAAAATATCTAAAAATGATTCATTATAATTATGATCCGATCATTGTTAGACCACCATTGATCAATTCATGGTCTTAATGAAATTCAATAATCTCCACAATTTATTATTAACAATCCATAGAGAAGTCATTATATGTGAAAATTATATTTGAAATAATCTCAGCGACTGAAATTAAAATAATAATTCCAGCGTTTCGTCCAGCCAACTTGTCTGGACTTCTTCAGGGTAATAATCAAAATCATCGAAGAAATATATAGCGTTTAACAATCAAATCAGATCAAATCTATACTGTACTAATCCAATCATATTTGGATGTTGCATTTTTGTAAACAGGATAATATGAGTTAGTTAAATGAGAATCAAGTGAAAAGTTAACGATATGAAATAAAAATTAAAAGAAGACTGGATGAATTGTGTGTGTGTATGCATGTGTAAGAATGAGTTATTAATGAATGATATTCGGTGTTGATATGTTTCTATAGGAACTAAAACATTTAATGACTTCTCTACACTCGGTGCCCAATTTTTGTCAAGCTAATCGTTCTAATCTTGACAAATATTCGTATAAATCTATAGAGAGTTTTTATACATTTTAAAATTAAACATTATAGTGGATCATATAATTGTGTAATATTAACATCATCATCATCATCATCATCAATATCATCATACTAGTTAAAGCTATTGTGAAATATAAAATGAATGATAGGCGTGATAACTGAATATGTAAACTTTCAAATTTTTTTATATTATTACTTACCTTCAAATTTATATTCTCTATATACTGTAATACCGTTTTTTTAAACTTTTTTCTTTCAAACCGAAAAAATACCAAACAAATATTAACACTTAAATAATGATTCATTTGGTATTGTTTATTTGAATCTTCTCATTGATGTTTAGGACTGCAATTGATCAATCTCTTATCGACATATGTATTGCCTTGATATAGCTTTAATTCACAAACATTATAAACATTATAAGAGACTGATCAATTGCAGTCCTAAAAATCAATGAGAAGATTCAAACAAACAATACTAAGTGAATTCAAACTTCACCCCATTGTACTAGCAAGTGGCTATCAGGTCTCATTAGCTTATTGGATAACACAATGGCGCTTAAAGCGAACGGTATTGGCTTCGAGTCCCAGAGTAAACATCAAGTCTGATGAGTACCGAATAGGACGAAACGCGCGTCTTGGATTCCACTGTCCATCTTTATTTAAATAACAACTTCATTTAAATAATTAAAAGTAACTTTTTTTTCATTTCTATTATAATATTTTGATAAATTAAATAATTTTTAACTCGTGATTCGTATATATTGTGAGTAATTTACTTTTTTTGTTCTTTTTTTTTCTAATTTATGATAAGTTATCACGTAATAAAATAATTAATTATAAATTTAACTTTTTTTTTTACAAAAAAAGTGTCATTTTGTTTTGATGGAAACTATTTATTGATTTACATTGTATTCAATTTAATAATGATGATGTAAAAAAATTTTTGAATTTTTTTAAAACTTCACATAACTATCGAAGTATACATCACTTTATTATTATTATTATTATTTACTTAATCATTATTAATTGAATATTAATTTACTTTACTGATTATTATTATTTGTTATGATAGATGTATTTAGGTTAGACAATATTGATAGATTAAAGCAAAGTTTATCGTTTGTAAGTTTTATTAGGATAACTAATAATTATCTATTTATGAGAATAACACATAGACTGATAGATCCTAGTGTAGCATCAGCCTCAGCAGCAGTCGGTCTCAATATAAACAAAGGGAAAAGCAAGACTCTCCAATACAATACAATATGCACCAATCAAATTACACTTGATGGAGAAGCTTTGGAAGATGTCGAAACCTTTACATATCTGGGCAACATCATTGATGAACACGGTGGATCTGATGCAGATGTGAGGGCGCGGATCGGCAAAGCGAGAGCAGCATACCTACAACTGAAAAACATCTGGAGCTCAAAACAATTGTCAACCAACACCAAGATCAGAATTTTCAATACAAATGTGAAGACAGTTCTACTGTATGGGGCGGAAACCTAGAGAAATACGAAAGCCATCATCCAGAAGATACAAGTGTTTATTAACAGTTGTCTACGCAAGATACTTCGGATCCGTTGGTCAAACACTATCAGCAACAACCTACTGTGGGAGAGAACAAACCAGATTCCAGCAGAGGAAGAAATCAGGAAGATGTGCTGGAAGTGGATTGGGCACACCTTGAGAAAATCTCCTAATTACGTCACAAGACAAGCCCTCACATGGAATCCTGAAGGTCAAAGGAGAAGAGGAAGACCAAAGAACACATTACGTCGAGAAATGGAGACAGACATGAGAAGAATGAACAAGAACTGGATAGAACTAGAAAAGAAGGTCCAGGACTGAGTGGGTTGGAGAAAGCTGGTCGGCGGCCTATGCTCCATTGGGAGTAACAGGCGTAAGTAAGTAAGTAAGTAAGTGATAGGTCCTGGCTTTCGAATCTCGTGAGAAGGGATCGTGGACGCGCACGGCTGAAGAGTCGCACAATAAGACGAGACAACCGTCCAGTGGTTCCAGGTTTTCCATAATGGTCTAACTTCAGTTGACTCATGATTTCAACTACATAAAATTACTCAAATCTTCACAAAACCCCCTTCTGATAATAATCATATGCTCACTAGTGACTGGCTCTATGAGGTATTTCCTGGAGTTTTAGTAAGAAGCAGTGACCAGTGGAGTACGACCAGGTCTGTTGTGAGATAGTAACCCACTGAAGACATTGGTGAATGATTGCTCAACTTCGTGGGTTGGTTGAAGTTAGACATTAACACCGTTGGATGCCATCTGAGTCGTCTAGTGGTTAAGCACTCGCGCACAAGACTGATAGGTCCTGGGTTCGAATTTCGTGAGGCGAGGTCGTGGATACGCACTACTGAGGAGTCCCACAATAGGATGAAACGTCCGTCCAGTGCTTCCAGGTTTTCGATGGTGGTCTAGCTTCTATTGACTCATGATTTCAACTATATAAAAATAAAAGATACGTCAATTTTTCTATATCAGATATATCAAACATCAGATTTTATATATCTATGTATTCACGTTCGATTTTGATTGGATGATTTCGCCTCATCATACCAAATCTTCATATCCGGAGAAGTGTCGTACAATGATTGTCATTATAATGAGAATCAATTTGTCACAAACTTTTAGAGGTATCCTATTCAGAAAACCAAAGTTCTTTATAAATGAATAGTCATACTAATATTTAATTAACACTGATCAACCTTTTGTAGTTGAATAGTCTTGCTGATATTTATTTAGTTAGTCTTATGTAACTGTTGGTGGTATACTATATGTTAAGGAGATTTTCTGCTTTCTCAACCATTTTGAATGGCATCTGTCATTTTACAAAAGCCCGCTTAAACCAACACTCCAAATATAATCAACAAAATTGGATTAATACTAGGATCTGGATAATACAACGCTAGTATTTACTACATGATCAATCAGTGTCAATATGTGTCGTATATAAAGTCGGTAGCAGCCCGAATAACTGAGTTACTAAGAAACTGGGTGATGTGGATGTAAAAATTAAATATAAACCTGTCAAACTGCTACTTCATTGTGGTAATTTAATAGACACAGCTTTCTATTGATTGCCTACAACTATATAAAATCAATCAATGTGAACTGCGATGCTCGATCATATGAACAATTTAATGCTGTGATATTCAAAGGTTAGAATATGATCAACATCAAGGACTATACAACATACAATACTACTTAATAAATTATTATGCAGTAAAGCTTTTAATGTATGTAGTTACTAAGATGATTTATTCTATAACCTAATGTAATATATATATATATATACTATGGTAAGAACGAAAATTAAATATCGAAGTTCGGTTTACTTTCAGCTAACATCAGTTGATAATTTCTTCTAAACTAGTAGACGTTTTATTCACTATTCAGAATCAGCAAAATTAAATAATTATTTCTGATTCATTAATCTCTACATAATTTAAGGAAAGTACAAACACTTCTCCAGTACGGTTGTTGAATTTCTACATAGCTTTAAATTGAACCACAAGATACAATACTATAATGGTAATGTCTCTTTAATATTGTAACGACTCATATATCCAAGTACCTTGATTAATTAAGTTTAAAAACAGATCATTTACATACATTGAATTCGCTTTAAATTTTAGATGTTTAATTCTAAATGTAGCTTTTCTTTTATAAATTTACACTTTCATGAATTTTAACGAGAGGTTTCTTAAAAATTTAGAGCTTTAATGATAAAACATGTTATATAGTTGAGATCATGAGTCAGTTGAAGCTAGACCACCATGGAAAACCTGAAAGCACTGGACGGCCGTTTCGTTCTTCCAGGTTTTCCATTTTGGTCTAGCTTTAATTGACTCATGATCTCGACTATATAAAATTGCTAAAATCTCCACAAAAAAGCCCCTTCTGATAAAACATATGTTTTGGATTAATTTAGTCAAAACATTAGGTGAAAGTGTATATCATCTATCTTATATCAAATATATGTTTCAATAATGTTGAACGATTCATTTTCTAACAGGTTTACAGACTATTAACTTCTTTTGTTAAACACAATGCAAAAGGGTGAAGCACCATATATTTCTGTTTCGTTCAGTGATCATGTTATATTTTTATCTGAAAGATTGAAACATTTTTCATTCACCAATTACATCAAAA
Organism: Schistosoma mansoni; assembly: GCF_000237925.1. NCBI lineage: Eukaryota > Metazoa > Platyhelminthes > Trematoda > Strigeidida > Schistosomatidae > Schistosoma > Schistosoma mansoni. Next base: position 59,775,254 of record NC_031495.1, on the reverse strand, counting down.
GCTTAGATCACAGTTTTTCTTTAATCCATGCTATTAAATATAATTTTGAGGCGAGACTATAATTCATGGACACAGCAGTCGGTTTTTGATTTCGGTGTAAAATTCATTCATCCATTTGGCTAAATAGCGCTTTGATATTTTAGCTGATATCAGTTCGTGATGAAAACCACAAATTTTAATCCTAACCCTTACCATCAATTGCAAATTATAATCCTTATTCTATACACTGCTTTATAACTCTCATTTAGCCACAATAAGTAGGTGGACATTTTCAAGGTCACTTTAGCGTCTCTCAAATATTATCCACAAATTATAGTCTCACTAATTTTAGCATTGAATGAATATTGTACACTACTGAAAAACATTTATATGAAACAGACCACTGAAAAACATACATAAATTTGATTAACATGGTGTTGTTTACTTGTATCTTCCCATTGTTATTTAGGACTGCAATTGATCAGTCTTTTGTTGGCATATGTGCATACTGTGCGGACTGCCTCGATATTGCTTGAAGTCACAAGCTTTAAAAGCAAAGATGGATAGTGGCTAGCAATGGAATCCAAGACGTACATTTAGTCCTATTTGGAACTCGTCAGCTGTGTGTACTTGCATCTCAGAGTTGATGTTCACTCTGGGACTCGAACTAAGTACCGTTCGCTTCAAACGTCATCTCATTATCCACTTAGCTACTGAGTCCTGATAGCCACTTGCTTATGCAATGAAGTGAAGTTGAAATTCACTTGGTGTTTTTTACTTGTATCTTCCCAACTGTTATTTAGGACTCTGAGATGCAGGTACACTCTCGCTGACGAGACCCACACGAGGTTGAAAACGCGCGTCCCTGGATTTTCCCCGCGGGCGCCCATCTTATCCCCCCCCTTTCTGCTATTTAATCTTGCTTACACAATTTATTAAATCATTTTTATCACATACACAAAATTATTTTCAATGTATATTTGAATCTAAATTATTTGTAATTAAATTGGGAGTATATTAAGAATGTAGTGAACTTTAAAAATACGATTAAAACCGAAATCCAAGTTAAGAAATTTTACAAAGAGTTATAAAACTTATCCATTGACAGTTTTATCTCATAGAGATTTCAATAATATAATTTACATAATTAATTTTTAACATTATATTAAACAATGAATAAATGTTACTTTTCAGTTGGACTGAAAATAACATGTATTGTTCTTTGCTACTCAAATGTTATCACATTTCTGTCTATTTGGTCTGCATATCCATATATTAAGATGTATAGTTATTATAATCATAGTCGATAACTAAAATAAAACAATATATTAACCTACATATCTGCATGTTAAGAAAATACTGATGGTATCTATACTCGGCGCCCAATTTTTGTCAAGCTATTCGTTCAAACCTTGACGAATATTCGTATAAAATACGGATGGTATTTAAAATTTTTGAAATGGTCTAAATGTAATAGCTCATTAGTAGGCTTGTTGTATATTCGAATTTTTCAAGATATTACTTTCGTGAACTAAGGGGTTAACTATTCACTAGTGTATATATATATATATAACACGAGTTTTTTGAAGCACAATTTTAGATAACATCAATGGGACGTATTCTAAAGCGGCAACACATTTATCATAATTATATAATTCGAACAACACATGTAAGCGAACAATTGTTTTCAATTAGATCGTCATCAGACTTAACTCCAATATACATGAATATTTATACGAAAATGTTAGACCAATCAAGGCTATTTGAGTCAATAATCACAATGAAATAGAATACGTCACCAAGCATAATAGTTAAAAGTACAAGTTGATAGTGGGAAGACTGGTGTACTGATAGTAGTAAGAATAGTAAATTACGATAACAAAAGTCTTATCAATAGTTAAACATAAGAAATAGGAGGTCAAACGTGGATAAATAGACTAGAATAGTAATCACAAAACATTAAAATAATTACGTAGTAAGAAGTATTTAAGTAAATACATTATATGAGAAAAAATTATATTTGAAATAGTCTCAGCGATTGAAATTTAAATAATTCCAACGTTTCGTCCAGCTAACTTGTCTGGACTTCTTCAGGGAAATAATCAAAATCAAAAACATCAAAGAAATATATAGTGTTTTTACAATCATATCAAAATCTCTAATACTTTTTAATCCAATCATATTTGGATGTCGAAGTTTTTGTAAACAGGATAAAGTGAGTCAGTTGAATGAGAATCAAGTGAAAAAGTTCAACGATGTGAATTAAACGAGACTGCATGAATTGTGTGTATGCATGTATGTGTAAGATGAGTTATTAATGAATGATATTCAGTGTTGATATGTTTCTATGTGAAGTAAAATAGGAATAAAAGTGCAAAATGAAGGTTGAAAAGTTTTTCTCCTTTCTGAATAATCGAAGTTGCAAATAAAATGAGAATCAACATCAAGTACATAATTGTAATGCTAAACATAACTCATATTGATTTCAGTCTTAATAACGATTCATGTGAAGTAAACAGGTTGAAAAATAGAAAAGAAAAGGTCAAATTACTTGTTGATGAATATTTGCCAAGTGGTAGCTA
>NC_031495.1:59711945-59772493 GCF_000237925.1 Schistosoma mansoni | reverse complement strand
ATCATTCATTAATAACTCATCTTACACATACATGCATACACACAATTCATGCAGTCTCGTTTAATTCACATCGTTGAACTTTTTCACTTGATTCTCATTCAACTGACTCACTTTATCCTGTTTACAAAAACTTCGACATCCAAATATGATTGGATTAAAAAGTATTAGAGATTTTGATATGATTGTAAAAACACTATATATTTCTTTGATGTTTTTGATTTTGATTATTTCCCTGAAGAAGTCCAGACAAGTTAGCTGGACGAAACGTTGGAATTATTTAAATTTCAATCGCTGAGACTATTTCAAATATAATTTTTTCTCATATAATGAATTCTCTATACTCGGCGCCCAATTATTGTCAAACTATTCGTTCTAATCTTGACGAATATTCGTATAAATTTAAGTAAATAGATAGTGAAGAATACAAACGGAAAGAGGTAGAAAATTACAAACAAATGATAACAAATATATAAGAACTCTCGTCTAAATTAGAGCGAATATTTTCACAGTATTTGAGCGCCGAGTTGATGTAAGACATTAAATAGGAATAATATATTTGTAAAATCTCAGCGAATGAATTTATAGTAAATCCAACGTTTCGCCTGGCAATCTGGTTCAAGCTTTTTCAAGGAATTATGACAACAAAATTAAGATAATAAAAATAAATTTTACAAATAATAATAATGTCATTTGTTAAGTTATATCCGGCCATGGAAGGGATAGGGGGATTACGAATTTCTTCTGTACACATAAATTGGGGTGGAATGTACGAATTCTTATGGCTTCTGCTATATGAAGGAGGCGGGGGCGAACTTCGTTGGGAAATGATGGAGGTATACGATAGATCACTTGAAATGATTTCAATTTATCAACAATATGACCACTATCAATTGGATGTGCCAAGATAGAACTGCGTATTGTTTTTATTTGGCCCTACCCAAACCATGCTGGTAGATGTTCACTCCTTCGTTGGTTGTTTTTTTTATTTTGGTATTATATTGGTATTATATTTTACAAATAATGTTTCCCTCATAATTAAATAATATATTTGTACTATCCTGATAAGTAGAAAAATTAGATTTTCTACTCATTGGGATATTACGAATGTACTGTATATTTATAACAATCTACTCAATCTGCTCAATTTATTCAAAACTATCAAATCAAAACTTGGTAATGATACCTACAAATGTTTCTGTCAGTTTATTCTATACTAATGAGGTTTAAGATGTCAATGTTACAGTCAAACTTATTTCTTTTTTCAAAGAAAAAGTTTGTATTTTGCTTAGAAAAGTTACTAAACTTCTTTATCTGTTATCACCTAAAGATTTTCCGATTGAGTTATTTACTTAAAAAAAATAAAGAAGATTACTTCCTGTTATACTTTCCCATTTAACAACAATAACATGAACAAAAACAAATTTGTTTATATTAAGAAACAAATGAATATAATTTGACTTCAATAGAAGTTAATATGTAATATATTTTGTACTGCTCATTATAATTCCGGTTAATTAGATTTACTAAAAGCTAAATAATAAATGGTAAACATCATATATATGTAATTTGTTATCAGAGATAAACAATGAATGAACAGCTCTATATAAATACAATTATATATCTCACGAGGCGGGGTCATGGATGCGCACTTCTGAGGAGTCCCATAATAGGACGAAAAGGCCGTCCAGTGCTTCCAAGTTCTCCATACTGGTCTAGTTGACTCATGATTTTAACCATATAAAATTACTCAAATCTTCACAAAACCCCCTTCTGACAATTATGCATCATCCAGTTTTATTTTACAAAATAAACCATCTTTGTATCTTTATATCTCAAGGACTAATTAATGTAAATTTTATTTTATGTCAATGTAAACAAAACATTTAGCCTGAAACATCTTACATGATCTATGTATGTAAAAGCTTTTTAAAAAAAATGTTGTCAAGGAAGTTATTTTTTCTTTACAAAACATTTGTATGGACAAGGAAAAAATAATGGTTATCTGAGCAAGAAAGAAAACAAAATTGATTCATTCAGTCATGTAATAATAATAATAATAATAATACTAAAAAGATTGTATAGTGAACAAATAACGAGAAGGGACTAAAATGAACAGGTTCAAAAATACCCCACCACCCCGGTAATATTATGTAAATAACAAGTTCAAACATGAATTAGATAACAAATTATTACAATGGAAAAAATCAAAGTTTACAAACAATTAAAAAAATTTGGATCAAAATGACCAGAAATGTTTATTCGTGTTTAAATGATAAAATAAAATGATAAAAATAAAAACAAGTGCTCCGGCGCGAAGCTGGTAGGTTCTGGGTTCGAATCTCGCTAGTGTAGGATCGTGGATGCACACTGCTGAGGAGTCCCATAATAGGACGAAACGGCCGTCCAGTGATTCCAGGTTTTTGATGGTGGTCTAGCTTCAATTGACTCATAATTTTAACTATGAAAAAAAAGAAAATGTTCAAATTCTTCTTCACAGCATATGTCCATTAGTAGTTATTTTACAGATAGTTTTAATAGATAGATTATGGTGAACAACAAAACCAGGAAACTTATTTTGTCCTTTTTTGAGATTTGTCACCTGAATGTGGCTACATTCTAGTGTTCATGTCTACATTGAGATTTGAGCCCAATATTATTCACTTTAAGAGACAAAAGTTATAAAGTGAGTTACTGAATTCAATTTTTTCAATAAGTTATTCCATTTATAACATGTGCATCATAAGGTTTTGAATTAACCCATTGTTGCTAATCTGGACTGAATTTTAAGTCAATCTCTTTTTTTTATCGTATATACATCAATTTAAATAATAAATATAAATATGATTGATCCCTTTTATAGGCTTGATAAACTTTTCTAAAATTAAAATTGAAAATAACAATTAATTCCTATGCTAGCCACTATCCATCTTTGCTTACCATGCTTGTGAAATAAGGCTATATCGAGGCAATACGCACAGTATGCACATATGCTAATAAGAGACTGACCAGTTTCAGTCCTAAACATCAATAGGGTAATTCAAGCAAGTAATACTAAGTGAATTTAATTCATTATCATTTTTGAATTTACCACTCATTCAAAAATAAATAATTAAAAAATAAAATTAAATCAAGGATAGTTGACCTCCACTGTTTGTTTCTCTTAAAAACAACCCCAAAGTGTCTGAATAAAATATCACCTTTTAGCTTTTAATTAAAAACTTTAACTAGATATTTCTTAATCTATTCATTATCATATCACACAACGTTTAGTAACCTAGCTTTATTTTATGAATGGATATATACATAAACTGGTTTTTATTTAGAATGTTAGTCATATTCTCAGTTGTAAGATAATGAACACGATGAACATTGATTATCATACATAGATATTATAGTGTAGTGTGGTCTACTTATATCCATATAAGTAGTATATGGCGACGGTCAGTCATCGAATGTATTTTGGCAGACGACCGATAAGGAGAGAAATGAAATGAGGTGCAATAGATAGGAAAATGCATGAACAATAGAGTTAGAGAAGATGAACTGATATTTACAGAAGGAACAGTGAAGATTGAGACAATTGATTGTTATTTTGCAAATTAACTGTTGATTGTATGATTATCAGAATTTAGTGAGATAGTCTGTAATTTGTGTGTAAATACATTCGATTGTCCCCCACTCACGTTCTCGTTTACTACAACAGTATTTCAGTCAGAATAGAATATCTAATAAATTCCTTTTTCAAATTTAATGAATAAAACTCTACTATTCGAAGAAAAAAACGTTCTGGAAAAAGTATTTCTTCGTTGTGAAGAACATTCATTCTATCAACTTGGAACTATACAATAAATTGATACAATGCATATGATACGATCTGGTAACGAAATTACCTTGGCGAAGCATTGGAACATGAAAAAATAAATGTCAACTAGGTACATTGAAAGATAAGAGGAAAACAAAGATTTTCTTTATAAAAATCACTGTTGATTAGATAATAAGTCAACATTATCAAGGTAGATTTGATGTATGTAAAAATTGTTTTCGAAGTGACAATGTATGTTTGAACTTCCGTATGAATACGGGTTCAACAAACCTCAATATATTCCCTACTTAAATAGTATAAAAAGCCAAACAGGTTGAGTTAAGATCAATCTTATGAAATTAAATAGTTATATGTACATCTGATTGTTGATCATTGATAAGGAAAGGATCCTTTAATAGCTATCCATCCATCATGATCTATCAATATTATTTGAAATACTTGAACATAAAGAGACGGTAGCTAATTTTTCTCACTAGTATAGCTATCCCTTTTTATTACAACGAAATTTCTTGGTGTAAGTTAATTGTAACTCTAGACAAGATTTTAAATATGATTATTATGAAAGTTTCTTCATGACATCTAACATAAACATTAATATTTACTAACAATTATGAACCTTATGGAAAGAAATACAATGTTCTTGGTTTAGACAAAAGTAATGTGAACCCCTAAATGAGACTATAACAGTGCTTTGTCAACGTAATTTTATATGTTTTCAGCAAATGTGCAAACTGAATCTCCAAACTGTAGGTAAAGGATCGTAATCTAGATTATATTGATAACAAACAGGAGTTCTTTGAACTACTTTCACATCATTACTTTCCACTGTCATATCTATTCATAATATAATTTGAATGATAAGTCATTCTTTAGGTTCTGGCTTTTTTGATGGATTCTAAAGAAACATGGAAATAGAGAGATTTTTATTCAACATTAAAATAATGGGATATTTAATTTCGTTTTATGAGGACCTTGACTTTACGTTTTTGATAATAGATCGACAATTCTCAAATGGTAGCAATATAGTAATTCAATAAAAAGGAAGATTTATTGTTTTAGGAAGCATTCAGAAATATATCTATACATACCACAATGCTTGATTACTAAATTTTGGACACTCAATAAATGAGCAGTTAAGCATGATTTACGCCTTGAATAGCTGTTCATTATTGATTCTATACCAGTTTTTTTAACTCAAGCATTTACCTCAATTTCTTTTATCCATTGTTTAATATTTCTAATATTACCTAAAAGTATTTTTGATGTCAACTGACTTCTATTGGTGGTTTACAAATATCAATGAACAGTGACGCCTTTGGTGTGATTAACTATAGTCTTTTAGGTGTGTCATAATTAAATAAACAGTTAGAAAATAGAATATAATGCATCAGTCATTTTGCTACAAAAGAGTTAAATGAAGGTTTACAATGTATTACTAGGGATGAAACAAACCAAAATGTTATTAAAAATATGTAAAGATTTGGGTATTAGTGAATTCCTTTGGTGATTTCATGTCTGATGTTCAAATATAAAACAGAAGGTTTTATTGTATGACTAAACCAGTTTACTAGACTATATTCTTTGCAAAATAGAAAAACAAAATGACATACTCCACTATTTTGATTATTTGAGAAGATTCTCTACGTTCAAATTATATCTAATTAAAAAACTCATATTGTTCAGTTAACTCCTTGGAATTCATTGTGAAATTTCTCTTTACTGGACGATGTCATGGATCAAGGTTTAAAAGCAAAAATGATGGCGAGACTATAATTTATGGACGAGTCAATCAGAAGCGTTTGAGGGATTTCAAGGTCCCGGCCCCTATTTCAGTACCTGATGCCCATGCACGATCGGTTCACAGAGAATTTTAGAGGAGACTTGACAACTAAGCGGCTACAACAAATGAAACTACTAAGAAGTTGCTGTATTTGTAATTACGAGTATTAAATGACTTGTAGACGTTGTGCAGACTACCTTGATGTTGTCCTTCGATGTAATATATGTTGAAGGAAGACGTTTGCTTGAATAGGAACCTTTTTAGCTCGATCCAGATGGAGACTAAGGCAAATTATAATAATTGCCCCGAACTGTATAATAAAAGCACCAGTAACATTGGCTGCAATAATCGCAGATATTACTGAAGCTTCGGCTGTGCAGTAGTATGAGTATTGTAGGGACATATCTATAATAAAAATGATAAACTTACACAACCGGAGTACACACAAACAATAATGAAGCTGTGTGGTCGAGGCTGAGAGAGTTTTTATGACCTTATCATGGCTCCAGAGACCAACTGTTATGGAGCCATATGGGTGAGTTCCTCTACCTCATGCATTACGATTTTGGAACCTTTGAACCTTTTTCTAACATTGAAAAGTTTTTGGATTATTGAAATTGTTTCACAGAAAATTTTGGAGTTTAATTTGATCAGTTTATACTTTAAACATCAGTCATTCTTCTCATTCTCTTATCTTATGAAATGTTAATTTTTCTTTATCCTTTATTATAATTGTTGAGTAGACAGTTGAAGTTAACTCCTCTTGTCTATCTATATATTATTTCCACTTAACCGATTTACATCAACCATTGAAGATGTAGGTAGCATTTAAATCTAACATCAGAGAATAACTAAATAATTTCATATATTTTCCTAAACATACTGCTGTGTGACGAGATCCATTTGATAATCCAACGTAAATAATCAGATATGAAATATTTTGGAAATATTGTGTCAAGCCTAATGAATAAACAGATTACATGTGAGGCAAATAGAGATTGTAAGAAGTGAATTGTGTGATGTATACAGTATAATAGATTGATTAACATAAAAACAAATAGGGTAGCTTGTATGCAATACGAATTCATTGGGTGGTCAACTGCCTGGTTAATTTTGACTCAGAATGTAAATACAGTTCAAATAGATAGAATAATGTAGACAAATGTATGCGTAGACGAGTACACATCCACTTGAAATGTATGTAAACAAAAATTCATAAACAATCGTTTAAATTATTGATGGAGTAATAAATAGAACAAGCCTGATTAGGTGTGTGAGTGCAACTACTTAACTTAGCTTCACCAACTGTAAAAAAACATTTTATGAAGTTGTTAATGATTCAATATATTATTATTTATTTCATTTGAGTCTATTGTGCATAGAAAGTCACAAATACAACTGTTCAGCTTTAGTAAATGAAAACGATGAGAACACAACTTTCTTCGTTGATCCTCTAGTTTTTCTACTACGTTTTGCCCACAGATTTTCGCTAATTCGCCTACCTGATAACATGTTATGATTACATATCTAGTTTTATTACTAGCAAGCAAATTCGAGTTAGGCTATCTACATTTTTTCGGACTACAATAAGTCCCAAAATAACTATAGAATGTTTTACGTTACCCCTGTTTGTGAGTCGCATATTGACCATTGAAAATATTACTAAATACATTTCACAATTTCTTTTCTAAATTAAGGCGATCCCAAGTCTGGTTGTCTTTTTACTGATGTTCACAAATGAACATCATCATACTCTTATTTGTCAGCATTTTATTCACAAATATTACGAATGTAATGGCAGCTAATTAACAGATACATTAGTTTACATAAAAAGTTTCCTTAACCGTTAAAACATTTTACTGATAACTGACGTAAGTTTATTTTCTATAAATGAACTGTATGCTCTTTTATTTACCATCTCTCCAATCAAAACAGTTTTTTCAATCACCAATTTATTCGCATTATCGACTGCTCAACAGATTTATTATTAGTTATGATCAGTTAATTTATGTTTACCAATTTTCATGGTAGCATAATAGAGGTAAACTTCAGGCTTATTAATTCTTGAAAACGCTAATTTAGATAAAAAATACCGAGTCACGAAACCTCAGAAAATTTGATTTTTCTACTCATTGGGATATTACAAATATATTATTTCATTTATAACAATCTACTCAATCTGCTCAATTTATTCGAAATTATCAAGTCAAATCTTGGTAATAATACCTACAAAAGAATATAATCGTCTTAATCTTGATAAGTCACAGTATGAGTAACTATTTAGTGCTATTACAGTCATGTACGATGTTCAGAGTTAAATTTTTGGTAGATTTCAGATCTTTAAGTTGACAGTATTCAACCAAAGATATTTAATGGAAGAAATAATATAGTTCATGAATTGTTAGAGAATTAATGGTCATTATTTTTACTCCCTATTTAAGATGGATTTTCACACAGAACTTCACATAAACGAAAATACCCTTATGTAATCTTTATTGATAAAAATGAGATAACAACGTTTCTACTGATTAGCATTCAATAAGTTTAATTATGTAATCACATCGTTTGGTCATATGGGAATAACAACTTGATATAAAAGACTTAAAAAAAGCAATTCATCTACTGAATGTATTTCATTTTTATTCTTGATTAACTAATTGTTGCCTTACAAATAACGTGTAATCAGATGATTTTAGTTAAATATTTTTTAAATAATAGTTTGTTTTATTGGCGAAAAAGTCCATTAAGGTCCTCATCTGTAAGCATATCATTAAACTTTTTAAAACAGGACATCATAGAACAATCAACATCCTTAAACTTTAATCAGCTTATTATACTACAGTAATACAAATAATTGTATATCTTATAGTTGAAATCATGATTCAATTGAAGCTAGACCACCACGGAAAACCTGAAAGCACTGGACAGCCGTTTCGTCCCTCCTGATAATTGTATATCTTGTGACAGTCAAATAGTGTTATTAATTTGTTATTGCTAGTATAGACATTTTAATATTTATTTAGTCTGTCAGCTGTTGGAATAGCAATTTTTATACAAATACTTTTGCTATTCTTCTATCACTATACGTGATAATATTTTGTTAAACTTGTAAATTTTTCATTTCACAAAGTACCTTGAACTTATAATCTACTCAGAAACACTGTTCGTTAACCTATTTACATTTTTTAGATGTATGTGTATGTATATTTAATCGTACTCCATTACCAGGTAATTGCGTTTGAAGACCTACGATCTGTGATTTAGTTTAATCGTGGAACCTATTCTAGAATTACTTACTGAAAAATTGATGATGATGGACTGCATATGCTGAGTAACAACTACTACTTATGAACATGAAATTCAGCAAAGGAGATTTCTTTTCAGAAACCTCATTATGATGGATAGTAATAAATGAACAAAGATATGACTCCACCTGAAGCCCTTTCAATGTTACTGCTATTCCAAAGCTCGGGTTGGGCATGGGGTTAGCAGCCCCATCTCCTAAAAAAGAACCTTGCGAAAAAACGCTTTTATACATGTATATCAATAATTAAATATGACCATAGAAAGATAGAAAAGATTGTATTGTAAAGCGTTTCGAGATTTCAAATATCAAATGAGGTTGCGTACTAATCAGGGAGTTAGTGAAAAATAGGAATATGAAAATAAGCTTTGTACCACTTCACTATAAAAGAAACTTAGTCAAATGTCTGGCAAATAGAGCCAGGAAGATATGTTCGGTCGATTCAATTAACAAGGAGTTAGAGGTCATACATAATATGTTGATTGAAATGGGTTATCAACAAGGTTTCCTGAAGAAACACTTGCGTGTAACAAATAAGAAAATAGAGATATCAACAACTACTAAGAAACCTCTCTTCCTGAAACTGCAATTCAACGGCGATTTAGCTGGTGATATACTAAGTGATAGACTGACTAGAGCAGTGAAGAGAACGTCTAATGCAGCCGACCTATGTCTATCGTACTCGACCCAATCTATGGTGATTCCTCAAGTAAAGGATAAGTTACCTGGTTATGCCACTTCTATGGGTATCTATGAATTCAGCTGCTCCTGTGGAGAAAGATATTTTGGGCGCAATACCAGACAACTGAACCAAAGAGTTAGTGAACACCTCCCTTCGTGGTTAGGAAAAAGTTTGTCAAGTCAATACGGAGCTTGGTTCTTTCACACTTGATCGATAGCGGTCATAAAGTTGACAGAAATCAGTCATTAAAAGTTATTTATCGTATTCCTACTAGTTTTCCTTATGGGGTTAGATCTCGTCTCTTACACAAAGCAAAAGCTATAGGAATTCGATCCAACAATCCAAGTATTTGTGTTCATAAGAAATTTGTAACACCCTTATCTCTCCCTTGGCCTTAATAAATAATTTTTTTTCCATACTCTTTCTTCCTTTATTTTTCTTCACCCCCTTTACAATTATTTCAACTATGAAAATATTAAATTCTCCACAAAACCCCTTCTGATCTATAATCATATGCTCACTAGTGACTGACTTCAAGAGATATTTCCTTGAGTTCTAGTGGGAAGCAGTGACCAGGGGAGTTCTACCAAGTCTGTTGTATAGATATCAACTCACTGAAGACAATTGGTGAACGGTTGCTCAAAATCGTGGATTGGTTGAAGTTAGACATTAACATCGTTGAATGCAGGCTGGCTCAGTGGTCTATCGGTTAAATGCTCTGGCGCGAGACTGGTAGGTCCTGGATTCGAATCTCACGAGTGCGAGATCGTGGATGCGCACTGCTGAGGAGTCCTGTAATAGGACGAAAAGGCCGTCCAGTTCTTCCAGGTTTTTGATGGTGGTCCAGCTTCAATTGATCCATGATTTCAACTATGTAAATTATTTATTTATTTTTTTAAATATTCGCTTCACGGTCCAATTATCTGAACACTTCTCATTACGTAGTCTTATAATTTTTATGAATGTTATTTCAGTGTCTATATTTTTCTTATCATTGACTTATTTCCCATTGTGTAACATCAATTCAAGCCTTTTTTTATCACAACTAGTACACCTGTCATCACACTACCAATTTGTACTTTTCACTTATTATCATTTTTAGTTATGTAATCTATTCTTCTGTTACCATTGACTCATTAACTGCCTTGTTTGGTTTAATAATTTCGTATATGCCTATAAATATTACTGTATATTAGAGTAAAGCCTGATGAGGATCTAATCAAAAACAATATTGTTCGCTTATATATGTTGTTCTGAATCACATATGGGAATTTTTCAAAGATTTTATTCAGCGATTTCGAAATCCTTTTATTCAAGATTTCGACAGCCATATCCACAACCCTATTCTGAAATAGTTTCCTGTTCAACTCGATGTTTTTCTCTGAATGTTGTCTTGGTGTTAAGTTTCTATAGATGAATCTAAGTGGATAGCCATTTCTGATGTTTATTCATCGAAGGTGAAGTAGTTCATCATCTATCATGTCAATAGAACATATTCGCCTGGTCTTCGAGGACAAAGAATGAATTAGGTTTCTCTCTCTACTCTATGAGATCCAGCCATGAAAATTCGTACGCTGACCATTCCAGCTTGCTTCTTGTGCATAGATTTCCGTGAGGAACCAACTGACCTTCCTTCCAACAGGACATAAAAAAATTCAATTCCTCTTCCACCCCTTTTAATGTGAATTGAATCGAGTGATGACAACTATTAAATCTATTCAAAACTCCCTTGAGCTCCATATCTTCTTCACTAACAACGAAAGTATCACACATATATCTCTAAAATCACTGAAATCCTTCAATTAATGTTCGAAGTACCGCACCATTGCAACTCCATCAGTTTGTCTACAGAAATCATCATTAAATCTGAATTGCACGTTGTGAGTACATCGTAGAAGTATCAGGGTTATTATTTTCAATAAAGTCACATAAAAAATCATGTAGTTTCTGTGAGAGAAACATTTGTAAAGTGAGGAGTGTCATCCGATGAGATCATTTTCCTACCATTTACATTGATATTTCCAAATGAGTCGAAAAAATCAAATGAATCTAGAGAGTTGTATTTATTGATGTGAATTTTAACGGGTTGTAAAATATCAGCTAACCATTTAGCAACCAAATGATACGGGGAGTTATTCATATCAAGTATAGGACATAGGGAGACATAATTCTTATGAAATTTTGGGAGTCCATATAGTCTCGGTAAAATAGAACTCGATGGTCTAAAATGTTCATAGAGGTCGCAATTGATAATAGACTCATCCTTTATCTTCCTTAGGATTTTAGTTAACATCTGTTCTGTTTTATCAGTTGCATCTATTTGAATGGTTTCTTTGGAGAATTTAACAGTATTGGATAATGTAGAGGATAATTTAATAGCATAGTCGTGAAGATCCACAAGGACAGTTCCTGCACCCTTATCTGGGCGACACAGCACTAAATTCTGATTTCTCAGAAGATCAAATAACTGTGATTCATCTTCTTTTGTGAGCGATCGTCTAGTTGTAGGCATTGTTTTTATATATTAATTACAACAGTCAACTGGAGTTGTTATGAATTGCTCATAGTCTTTATTAGATACTAGAATATGGTCATTTGCCTAACAAATGAGGCTTTCAAACTCGATTTTAGCTCTGACTGTAATAATGTTAGTTGATTTATTATGAAATTTAGGAATAGGTGGTATTGTTTGTAGCTGAATATTCGATGATATTACAGAGGAGTAATTGAATAAATACTTTTCCGTCAGTTTCACGTTCAAGTCCTCTGTAAGATTTCTAGCAACTGTATCAATATAATCTTTGAATCTAACATGCTCATTTTCCGACAAAACATATAGTGCATGTGTTCGTAATAAAATATTTCGTTCCATTTCTGATATTCTTGACTTAATTTCATCAGTATAATTCAGGGTGAGATGTTTCAAAGAACGGTGATTTCGATGGATATGGGCTCGACGTAATGTTTTGAAAACTGGTCTCGGATAATCATGTTTGTCTACACAGCTTTGCAGAAAATCGATTCTGACATTCGCGATATCAAGCTTGACAAAAGAACGAAGAGACCCATTGTAATTTTTCGGATAATTAAAATAACTAATTGTGTCCTTGAATAAAAATGAATGAAATTCAGGGAAGAAAATTTCTCTTGAGACGAAGTGATTTATTTAAGCTGTATACTAGTACTTGAAGTTGTTTGATTAACTGTAATCAGTTAATACTATTAGCCTTTCTCAGGCTTATCACTTATTTGTTATTGTGAACTTTGCTTTTTTTTCATTGTTCTTCACACTTGTCAAGTGGATAATTATCTTTCATAATTCCAACTGGTTAATTATTTCCATCCTCCTATTCTTCTTTAATTACCTGATTATTACGCAACCTCATTTGATATTTTAAATTTTGAATCATTTTATGATGCAATCTTTTCTGTCTTTCTATAGTCTAATACATTTACCCAACAACTATAAATTTAAATATACAGTTTAAGTAAATGATTTCATTGAAAAGAGAATTTTCTTCTCTTTATTTTTTCTCAATGACACAATAGTTATTTTAGTTAATGTAATTATGATTCCATACTGGAACACATAGAAATATACAATTAATAGTTATCTAAAACTAGTTAGTATTCTTCCTCTTAAATACGTGTATACAGTGTTTTTAAAGTGACTAGTTTTTGCTTCTCACTGGAACTCTAGGAAATACCTCATGGAACCAATCACTAGTGAGCATATGATCATTATCAAAAGGGGTTTTATGGAGATTTTTTTGTAATTTTATATAGTTGAGATCATGAGTCAATTGAAGCTAGACCATCAGGTATTTCCTGGAGTTCTAGAGAGAAGCAGTAACCAGTGGAGTATGACCAGGTCTGTTGTGAGATATCAACTCACTGATGACTAGGTTTCGTATGAGAATGTCGAATTCCAATAAAACTGTATCAAAAAATAGATTTGATACAATTAGTATTTTTATCCTATTTTTCAGGTCCAATGAACTTCGAAGAAGAAAATCTTATCAATTTTCATCCGTCATGCACATGTTAAATGTACCCTTGCTTCAATTCAATCTCCTTGTGGCAGTACTAATTAAAAAATTCGGTATGTTTATCTTCCGAAACTGAATATGTAGTTAAATGATTATGTATTGCTTTTAAAGATCAAATCAATCGAAGAAATCACATGGTGCTATAAATAAATGTTTTATAGTTAAGATCATGAGTCAATTGAGGCTAGACCACCATCGAAAACCTGGAAGCACTGTACGGCCGTTTCGTCCCATTATGGGACTCCTCAGCAGTGCGCATCCACGAACCCGCTCTCGCGAGATTCGAACCCAGGACCTACCAGTCTCGAGCCGGAGCCCTTAACCGATAGACCACTGAGCTGGCATCCAACGGTGTTAATGTCTAACCTCAACCAATCCACGAAATTGCGCAACCAACTTCCAATGTACTGAGGTAGATACCTGTCTCTACCTGACATGGATTAGCTCCACTGGCCACGACCCCCCCTTGTAATAAATGTTTTAATCAATACATTGTAAGAAGAAATTGTTTCTAACTCCCTGAAAACAATGATGAACGGTTGCCCAACTTCGTGTATTGGTTGAAGTTAGACGTTAACACCGATGGATGACGGCTCAGTGGTTTATCGGTTAAAGTGCTCTGGCGCGAGACTGGTAGGTCCTGGGTTTGAATCTCGTGAGGCGGGATCGTGGATGCGCACTGCTGAGGAGTCCTGTAATAGGATGAAAAGGCCGTCCAGTGCTTCCAGGTTTTCCATGGTGGTTTAGCTTCAATTGGCTCATGATTTCAACTCTGAAAATACTGAAATCTCCACAAAACCCCTTCTGAAAATTAGATTATTACAATTAACATTACAGACTAATTTTAGCTAATCATTCATTTAAAACTAAGAAGGGTCAAACAACAGTTTTCAATGGTTGTTCAATTGAAATTAGACCATGTAATTAACTTCAAAAACTCCCATGAATAGTAACATAGATTATATTTGAAATCAATCAGATTGAAAATCCCGATTAGTTTACTAAAAAGCAACCAATACTTACACTATTATAGAAAAAAAGTTTAACAATGAATAACATCATATCTGATACAAGATACCTTTATTTATCTTCTTTTTGTAAGTTGGAAAAAGATTTCCTTAATAAATATTCCTGAAAAAACATTAAATAATAGTCACAAGATTAAGTATTGTATTTGTAGTTGCGTACAAAAACTAGTTTATAAATGAATTTACAGGTTTTTAAACAAGATATGAAACACACATTATCACTGTATAACTAGCCAGTACCTGAAATCCATTGGACTTTGTAATATTGTGGTGTATGCTACTTATGTCGAGAGACATAAGTAACATATAACACCATTAGGAAGTGAAAAAAACCCTGGCAACAGAAGACTAAGAAAATCTAGTTGAAGAGAGCACAAGAGAAAGTAGAAGGGAATTGTGAACTTGAAGAATCATATAGAATGTGAAGGACAAATTACAGAAATTTGCAAATAAAGTATTTGGTGTTAGGTTCCTATATTTTACTAAGATACACAATTGGTCGTCCCCACCCACATTCGCGTCCATCGCAGTATCACTGAATAAACTTCGTATTCTATCTATCATAGAAGAGTGACTTTGAAAGTGAAGAAAAATCACTATGATTAGACACAGAGCAAGATATTTGTTGCAGCATTATGTACTTCTATATAGCTTATTAACTAGTTTGAATAAATAAGACATTGACAAAATGAATATATTAAATAATAAGCATAATTCAGTTAACAATATCCATTACGCCACAGATAGTAATCATATTTCATTTGAACCATGTAGCCTGTCATTTATGGCACCAAAATGACTGACTATTTCCTAACGTCTGACTTAATATATCACATAAATGACAGGAAATGAATTATAAAAATGTCAATGAAACTAATATTGTTAGTTTCCTTTTTTTTTAATTACTAAAACTGTCTCTAACAAAGTATAGATAGTTTAGCAAAATGTGCATCAATGTCAAAATAATCATTTCTGTACATGCATCAAGTTGAT
The DNA here is from genome assembly GCF_000237925.1 of Schistosoma mansoni. Taxonomy (NCBI): domain Eukaryota; kingdom Metazoa; phylum Platyhelminthes; class Trematoda; order Strigeidida; family Schistosomatidae; genus Schistosoma; species Schistosoma mansoni. The sequence continues at coordinate 59,756,834 of NC_031495.1, read as the reverse complement.
GTTTGTTAACATTATTGTCAATTTGGAATAGAGTGAGATCTATTATTACTTTTTTCAACAAATGTTATCTTTACGATATGTTCAGTAGATGATGTACATTTGTTTGACGATATCATTTTATTTATACTATCCTAGGTTTATGGAAAAAGGATATACATGTCTGTTTAAGTCTACCATTACTTTAAAATACGAATAAACAAATGCATACCTTGTGTGAAATGAGATAACCTAACAATCTAAAATAAACTTACATATCTGTTTTTGGTTTGATTTACTGATTTCCTAGAATAGAGATTCACGAGGAAGATATCTCAAGTAATTTCATATGTTTATAGTAGTAGGGAATTGTCTATTTTTGTCTAAATGAATGTTATGTATGAATGGTAATAGTGAGAGCATGATCCCATTTACTAATAAGAACAAAAATCCTCCAAAATGGTACGGAATCTTATAAATGACAGACTAAAGGACGAAGATTTACATCTGTTGATAAACTTAAACAGTTTATCTGGATGGGATAGAGTACACTTGACTACATTGTGAAAACTAATAAATAATACGTAAATAAATAATAATCTATCACTCCTACACCCTTTTTAACTCATATTGTAGATAATAATGACGTACATCCGGTTGTCTAGTCATCTATTACGTCCAGAGATGTCTTTGAAAACTAATTTGACTGACATAACAACAAAAACATACATACATTGTATATGTTTGCATTTTTAGCAATCCGCATATATTCTGAGAAGTATAATTTGCCGCTATCATACAAAAAGAATAAATTATTCCCGACCCTGGTCTAAGGTCATAAATGAATATTAATTTTCACATAAGAACTCAATACGCATGCGTACATATACTTCATTTGAATTCATTTGTTCACTTTACAAACCCATATTCAGCATTCTAACATGACTTGTTAAGTTGTTTTGTAGCCCTATTCAGTAATTTAAGTTGTTACATTGAAGAAACTCTTTTCTGAGTGAAGAGAAAAAAGTCGGGACAACTTTTTATTTCAATCGTTAAAGATTTTACAAGTATTACTTTCATTTTTTTGATTACCGAATTCATATTCTTTTTAAATTTTAGATGTATAGCTGTAAGTTGAAATTTTAATCTCCAAGCCGAAAAGTATTTTCATCTGACCGGTATGTCGGTTCCAGTTTGTTCAATGAACAGTACAAGTGATATTTATCTATTAAATCAGGTAGAATAAATGAGATAATATATAAAATAACATCTTTTTCTTATGAATTTTATTACAGTTTAGTAATGAAAAACATCGACTACGGCTAAAAATTTATATTATTTCGGATTTGAAGGAAACTGCTAACCATCTGTTAAAGAATTTTCAAGTACCATGATAATTAAAAAGGCAGTTAAATTCAAGAAGAGACATAATAATTGAAAGTTAGAAGCAGTTCTTATCACAAACGTATCTCAACTAAAGAGCGATCGATCAGTGAACCAATATTTCGTCGTTATTTTGGACTTTTCTTCTTGTGAAAATATATGCTATCTCATGACACAGGTTACGATATACATGATCTTATTATGAGTACAATAGATTCGAAATAAATTAATCGAATTTTCTATTGTAGCCAATTACTTACTGTCCTGCTGCTTACTTCACCGACTACATAGATCATTATTACACTGATGGTTCGATAGATCTCAGATTATCTCGCTGGTGGAAAAGTAACTGTTATTTAGACTAATGATATCTGAAAATCACCAAAGTATACAGTTTGTTCCCAAATTGAATTTATCTTAGACAGAGATAGTTGTTATTAATCTCGTTAATCTTCAGCATTCAGCACAAATTCTATTTACAATAACAAGAATATATCATTAAAAGCTGGTGGTAGCGACGATAGTTTATTAGTGAATAGTAACTTTTAATTTAACCATTTGAGGTCTTCTTAATTATATGATTATAGTTTATTAGTTAACTAGTGATCTAATAAAATCGATAAAGCCAATTTAAAACCTAAATTCTCATATTCCTGCAAAGTTAGAGAAATTATAGTATCAATTAAATTAATAAACGGGATAATGAGTAATATGATTCTTCCAAAAACCTACTATTTTCGAACCAATCATCTATTAAGCTTGAAATTGCATTGTTATCATATTTTGAAGTTTAGCCCATGATATCATTGAAGTTTTTTTAGCACGGTTCTTTTTTAAAGGATGAGTTTACTAACTCCATTCCCTACCTTTTTCCTTTACCCAATACCCCTTAGAAAGACTCTAAAAGGAGCTGTGGTAACTAAGTATCGGATCACATTATGTTTCTTTTAACCGTTTTTGTTTTTCTGTTTTAGGATTTGATCAATGCAGCAAATACCGCTATATATTTAAATACTCAAATCAATTCAATACATTATTCTTCAATACCAAATATAACAGCAATCAATAATTTTAGATTAAATAGTTTACCATTATTTGAACAATATATTAATTTCCATGGTACATCATTAATGTCCTATTGTTCACCTGTAACAAGTTTTCAATCCAATTTTTATTTACGTAATATATTACAAACATATGTACAACCATTTGTAATATTCTTTACAATTATTACAAATTGTTTAATATCAATTATATTAACTTATCCAACAATGCGTAATTCAACTAATATTATTTTATTAGGTATAGCTATATGTGATTTATTAACGGTATTATTACCATTACCAATTTATTTATGTTTTTTAACAAGTAATATATTTACAAAAAATTTAACTATTTTCAAAGGTTATAGTGTAACATATTTAACTACAATACTTCCAACAGTATGTCATACATCATCAATATGGTTAACAGTATTATTAGCATTACAAAGATTTATTTATATACAATATCCATTAAAAGCTAATTATATTTTTATATGTCAATGGAAATCAGTACAATTATTAATTATATTAACTATATTAGCTGGTTTATTATTACAATTACCACATATGATTGTAATGCATTTTATTAATGCATTAGAATATTGTTTCTTGTCATCATCATCCTCATCACCAACATCATCATCATCATCATCGCCAACATCACCGACATCATCATCACCATCATCATCATCTATCCCCATCAACTCATCTTTATCAATATCAGAATATTTCATTGATTCTCAATATATTTCATATATATTTAATACAACTGAAAATATAAATTATTATAATTATATAAGATTTCAAAAAATTAATTTAATGAAATGTACACCAATGAATCAAACAACATTTTTTACATTATTATTAATACGTGTATTAATTGTTAATTTAATACCATGTATTATGTTAACTATATTAACTGGTTTATTAATTATAGCATTAAAACGTTTTATAAAAAATAGACAAAAATTATTAAAAATTAATAATAATAATATTAATAATACTAATAATAATTCATTATCATTTTATAAAAATAATAAAAATTCATTGATTAATAATAAAAAAATCAATAAAATAGAAAAATTTAATCAATCTAATGAAAAAAATCAATTAACTTTATTAAATAATGAAAATCAATTAATCACTAATCAATCAATTAATAAAATTCATATAAAATTTCATTCAATCTCATTACCAACATCATCATCATCTAATAATAATACTAATAATAATAAATTATTACGTAATCATTTAACAGATACAGATTCTACATCCAAAATGATGCTTGTTATATTAGGAATATTTTTATTGACAGAAATACCAACTACAATATGTTTATGTATTTATGCATTTATTACATTATTTGATATTTATCCATCATCAGCATTTTATCAAGTAAGTAATTAATATTTTATTAATTAATAGAGTGTTTTTTTAACGCTGATTGTTAGATCTATTCAATATACAATGAACCGGAGAATCATGTACTACCTATTCATATTCGATAATTTTATTGTTTGATTATATTTCCTTGAAAAAGCTTGAACCAGATTGCCAGGTGAAACGTTGGATTTACTTAAAAATTCATTCGTTGAGATTTTACAAATATATTCTTCCTATTTAATGTTTTACATCAACTCGGCTCCCAAATACTGTGAAACTATTCACTCTAATTTAGATGAAAGTTCTTATACAATAGAGTGTTTGTTTTGTTTTTTTTCTTTCTTTATTGGTATATTAGTTATTATTTGTGAAGTGAATAGAAAATTTATTATATGTGAAACAATCTTAGCGATTGAAATTTAAATAATTCCAACGTTTCGTTCAATTAACTTGTATGGACATCTTCAGATAAGTTAGTTGGGCGAAACGTTCGAATTATTTAAATTTCGATCGCTGAGATTATTTTAAATATAATTTTCACATATAATGACTTCTCCACACTCGGCGCTTAATTTTTCCCGAACTTCTCGTTCTAATATTGACAATAATAAAAATTGATCAGAAGGGGATTTTGTGGAGATTTTAGTAATTTTATATAGTTGAAATCATGAGTCAATTGAAGCTAGACAACCATTGGACGGTCGTTTCGTCCTATTGTGGGGCTCCTCAACAGTACGCATCCACGATCCCGCACGCGAGCGAGATTCGAACCCAGTACCTACCAGTCTCGGGCGCGAGCACTTAATCGATAGACCATAGAAGAATAACTAATTCTTTGTTACTAAATGACATCAGTGCTCGGATAAGTGAAAATAATTCAATTTTAAGCTTCTATTTATTTTCTTCAAGAATTCTTTTATCGTATTCATTAATGATCTCATTTAAGATAAAGTTCAATAAATCTATCTTTACCTTGGCCTACGAATGGATCACAAGATACCTAAACCGAATATTATAAACCTTTCCCCCTCTCTTTTTTTGACTACCTCTATCTTAATCTTCACATCCATCATTCCCGAATCGTTTATCGTAATTACCTTGATAACACTCCTCTTATTATGTATTATATTCACACAATCTTATTATGATTACTATTACTATCTATCATTATTATCTCGAATGACAACATGAAATTCTCCTGCTATGAGTTTTATTCACACGACTTTTGCATTTTCATTTTTGCTATATTACTATTATATAGATTGTGACTGGACACTTTACTGCAAATCATTTTGACCTTTATTAAATAACCTTTCTAATTTACAAATAACACAATTTTGAAGTATATGTGTCGTAACAGATGCGAACATTCACCATTTTCAACATATAACATTGTCAAATTCATTAATACATGCCTCATTTTGGTCTTTGTAAAATATCATAATTATGGACTTATAACTGTAGAGCCTGATGATGAAGTTATTGAAAGCAATTATTCTCTCAAACATTGTTCATTTTTGAATATTCAGTTATCTCAAATTTTATTACTCATCAATTTGGGATCCAATGATTTATGTCATTTATTTATGTGGATTTGTGATGAAGTCTGATGGATTGCTACCTCATTTATTATTTAACTGAATAACTAGAGATTTCCTAATGAAACTTCTGATAACCCATCTACAGCATAATGATTATATGGTCATATAACTATAAATGACTAAGTAGGTTTAGTATTCTTACGAGTTAAAGAGGTAAAAACAAAGGAAAAACAGTATACAGTTCTTGCTGAACTCTCGAAAATTAATCAACTGTCATTCATTCGTGATGAAAGTTATCCTTGAATTATAAAAAATTACATAAGGTAAAAGCTCTAAAAATTACTTAATTTTAATTACCACTAATTGGCATTATTTGCTCTTATTTGAAGAAAAAGGATTACAAAAATGTATTATTCCTTTGACTTATATAAACACTTATCATTAGTCATATAGTCACAATCAAATTGTTTCATGGAATCATATCAAGAAAACTGTCTTGCATAATTAATTCAGAACATCATTCACAAAATAGTATATCTCCGTACAAAACATACAATGTAAAACATGATTACTCAGTCATATCAAAACATTATAAAAACGATCAGTATAACACTGAAAAGAATTAGAAACATATTTTTAGCAGTCAAAGAATTGTTATAAGTCTAATAATGCAATCACAGTTTTGTAATAGTACGAAAAAATCGATAGTCTCAGTTGATTTACACAAGTTAACAAACTGGCTGTATTATGCTTATCACTTTTCACAGTAGATCTGACAATGAAACACCAAAAATTTAAAAACTTTTTGAATCAAGATAAACAGTTAGTAAAACTATTACTTACTAAAATGAATGGCATTATTTAAAAGTGTTCATTTCCCTAAACATTAATTCTGTTAACAGAAACATTGTTATCTGTATTGTTTGAATTAGCAGCTAAATACTTTGATATAACTAGTATTAAAAGAACAAAAGTTATACAAAGTGAAATCGATTTCCCTTTATTTTGTTAGCTGTAGTTAATCTTAAATATTTCCATGTCAAGATAACTAAAAACCATGTACAAACAATGGTAATACATGTATGTGATCATCAAAAGTTTAATCGAATTGTTGAAAGCCTCTCATACAAGTATAGAGTCATTTAAGATCAAATCAAGCTAACTTACGTATTTATAAAGCATTTAGGTAAATGTCTCCATAATTTGAGCTTAAAGTTGTCCAGATGAGGATCTATAAAGATTAGCACTTTAACACTAGTATCTACGAATGATAACGATAATAATTTAAAATGCTAAAGAAAAATTTTATGTATGAATTACCATTTCGCATAGTGAATTATTACTAACTGTAAAAGTATAAATCACTATGAGAAAAATAGTTGGTTGGTATTCTCCCCTATTTTCGAATATGAAAGTATGTATTTGGGGATGGATTTGTATCCTTAAACAAAAAAGCTTCATAGTTTTTGACTTACAATAATGTTATTGTAAAAGTCTGTTCTTTATATATATAGATGAAGTGAACGTGATGAATATTTTACCACTCCATTTGGTAAGAGTTCGATTTATATTAATTTATTCGATTAATCAGTTTTCCTTCCTGGTGTTGATCTTCCACTTGTCGTTATCTAATCTTACATTAATTTTTGGAAACAATCATCTATACCCATTAACTCATTCTTTTTTCTCAAAACATGTATTCTCTTCCAGGTTAGTTATTTATATCGCTTACAATGCTAATGTTTCTATTTTCTTGATACTCTCATTATACACTTTATTATTCAATATTTTATTTGGTAATGTAATTTAAGCTGATCTACAATTACACTAGGTTCCAAATTGCTTATGGTTAGATGAGAGAAAGGGAGGAACATGGTGAACCTAGTAGGCCCTTCTGGAGAAGAGTGGTACATCGAAGCACGGCACAACTACAGGAGCGCAATAGCTGTTTTTGCATTGCTTACGCAGAATCATTATATAAGACTTTCATTCTTTTTTTAGCAGACTCATTTTTCCATCTTTTTGAACCAGCAATAATTATGCAATGACTCTTTGTAGCATTCGTAATCATTTGTGAGTATAGGTAAGGTGGTTGATTGAGCCGATCTCTACCACCCGTGTTACTGCTCACTTTAGTGCATGGGATCAGTGCCATGATCCAGGAGGCACGACGAGGACGTGTGAGTCGGATTTCGCTTCCCTTGGTTAGATAAGAGTTCTAATGTAATCTAACGCCTACAACATAAATGACTAGTTTTCATTGTTCTAAATATGTCAATTTTATTTTGCTAAAATAGTTGATACTTACATAATTACTTTTACTCTATTTATTTATCATCGATTCCATAAGCCGTATTTTAATTATTATTCATTATGATTGGCTTTAATCTATTTTGATATCATATACAATAACTTTCGCCTAAATTAGAGAGAATATTTTCACAGTATTCGGGCTCCGAGTTGATGTAAGACATGAAATAGGAATAATATATTTGTAAAATCTCAACGAATGAATTTTTAAGTAAATCCAACGTTTCGCCTGACAATCTGGTTCAATCTTTTTAAAGAAAATATAATCAAACATCGAAATTATCGAATATAAATAGGTATATGGTTCTTCGGTTTATTGTACACATATCATTTCACATCACAAATCTCTTACACACTAATATATATACCTAGTTTAGACATTTTTTAACTCTGATTGAATGACCTATTCAGTGTACAATGAACCGAAGAACCATGTACCTATTTATATTCGATAATTTTGATGTTTGATTATATTTCCTTGAAAAAGCTTGGACTAGGTTGCCTATATTTTCCTATATTTTGATATCACTTATATTTTAGCATAGCTTACAAATAATGTTTACAGGAAAACATCATCATACTAAGTTACATTCATTTAAGTGTAATGATGTAAGTTATAGTTTTATGATTCAATGAAAATTACTCATATGATTGGTTATCTTATCATTATGCGCTAGTAGAGGATCATTTCTAACGTATACTAAACATCCTATCAAAAAATAAAAAGATTCTATCCTTGTTGATTGTATTTAATTTTTAATCTAACCATCCTTAAAACTACTCATAAATTAACTAAAGCAGATTATCAGAATGAGGATAGCCTCTGGGATATGCATTAAATATAGTGTCAAAGACAATGAAATTGTTTATCATCTATTGGCAAACATCTCGAATACAATAAATAAATCCCATATTTATTTCCAGTACAAAAAAATTAAATTTAATGTCAAATAAATCAATTTCACTTGTTCCTTCTTATCCTCTAAAATCTTATTCTTACTTCATTAATAGATGAAAAATATATAAAAAGCTTATTTTGAGGCAATGACTTATATAGAAATGATATATTTATATTCAAATTTTAGTCATGTGGGAATTTTCATATATTATCATTATTATTATTATTGCCCATTTCATTTCTTAAGGTTAATATTGTTACCTCAGGATGTATGTAACTCACTACCTCTACTCCCTCCTTCTCTCTCTATATCACTATCTCTCGATATATACATCAATATATATTTACTAACTGATATCACATTAGTCAATTCTTTAAAAGTAATAGATATTATCACTTAAATATATATTACTTCTGTATCAATTTGATAAGTAGTCTATGTCAATGAAAATAAGTTTTTCTGTTGTTGTTTTTTTATTTTTTTAATTCAAAAAATAAAAATAAAAATCATTTTATTTCGTTTAAACATTCATTTATTTATTTGTTTATCTGACAAAATTATTGTTATTTAATGACAGTTGATTCTATGCTTGTTTTTTTTTATGTATACACATAAAGTAGATTTAAAAAAAAGAATTGAAAATGTTTATTTTAATATATTAAATACAATAGAATATTCTGAAGGGAATGATATGAAACTATGGTTTCTTATATAGATAAAGTTGTTTTGTTGATCCATCAAAAATACAATTCAGTAAAAAACATATTCTATATGGAAGAAAAAATCATTGTCATGGTAACGTGAAATCGATCAAATAATAAATTTAATATATTATAATTATCCATTTGATGGGAATAGTTTATTGTAACAATTTACATTGATCTATTCATCATTTATATTTCATGAAGTTTACTTGAATGGAAGACAAGTTTTAATTTAAGTGAAATTCCGTGAAACATATATATAAATTCATTTAGTATTGTTTGTTTGAATCTTCCCATTGATGTTTTAGGACTGCAACTGGTCAGTCTCTAATTGGCATATGTGTATACTGTGCGTATTGCCTCGATATAGCCTAAATTCACAAGCATGGTAAGCAAAAATGGATAGTGGCTAGCAGTGGATAACGCGATGGCGTTTGAAGTGAAAGGTACTGGGTTGGAGTCCGAGAATGAACATCAACGCTGTGATGCAGGTACATTCAGCTGACGAATTCCAAATAGGACGAAACGCGCGTCGTGTATTCCACTGCTAGCCACTGTCCATCTTTGCTTACCATATATATATATATATATATATATATATATATATATATATATATATATCACTAATAACCGTCGGCGATTCATATATTTCCAGTCGTTATCTTTGTGTGTGTATTATTATACCATTTTTCCTAATGATTAAGGTCCTAGGAGATAGAAGTGAGCCTAACTAAAACATAACGAATCACAATGAAACACAGTTATCTGAACGAAGAATATTCTTTTCAATAATTTCTCATCAGGTTCTGCAATTATATATCCAAATCGATAATCCAAAAAAGAAGATTGGCCAATTTTAAAGCAGAGTACATCATTTAAGAAACTGTAACATGTGAATCAAGGAGTGTTTGTCATGTAAAATCAAATCAAATCGTTAATGATGGGATGATTAATATGAAGTGTTAACTTGAATCAGTTTATAAGTGAAATAAAATCGTAAGATAAATGATCAGAATAAATATAGTTGACATAGGGTGAGATAGAACAATGGGATTACAAATCAGAAATTACGTAATATGTAGAATAATCTGAATTAGGTCAGATGTGGTAGATTGGGGGTGGATGATAAATTTCTCTAAAAGGCTAGCAGGTGTGATGATAATAACAATAATAATAATCACTGGTAAGATGTGTAGATAAACAAAATAAGTTTAGGATATAAAAATGAATATACTTAAACGATTACCCTTGGTTTTTGTATAACAAAAGATTTATTTGTAGCTATTAAAAACTTCTCTTTTTTTGTAATGCACCCGGAAAACCTCTTGGATATTTGCAACCCTCTACCTTTTCTAAAAGTTTTTATCAACTTATCTAAATAAAATCTTTTCTGTTCATAGAATTACTCAATATCTATTTTATCATCCAGCTAATGTAATTCCTACAAATGAATAAGTGAAATCATTCAATATGTAATTGCTCGATGAGTTGATAATGATAAAACTTCGGTGACGTTATCTTTCTCTAATCTATACTGAATGAAAATCAAACACTTTTAGTAATATGTCTAGTTTCATGATACTTATTGAGTATCGTTTCTTACCATATTATCTTTGAAGAGATTTGAAGATATATTTATTGAGCACTTAATTTATCTTGTCAAAGAAGTCTATGAATCATATTTTCAAATGAATAAAACTTGTTTAGATGACTGAAATGCCTGATATTCCATCGAAACACACTTCTTCAACTGAATGCAAATCATAATTTAGAAGAAATAAGTATCAAGGAACATTTGTTAGGATTGTACAACTGTACATGAAAAGTGTATTTTTAATTAAGTTAAAAGTTATACAAATAACTATTACTAAAAACAAGAAGTTAAGCGAAAGGATCTTTTTTCAACGAATTTATTATCAAGCTATACAGCCATAGGTATAAGTGGAAATTTTTGTTAAAATATTAGTTCTGTTAGGACATACGAACAAGGAATGAACATGATGATGTAATAGAAGGATTGCGCAATATGAATAATAACAATAAAATATTGTGCGTATATATATATATATATATATATATAGAAAGCCATGTAAAATTAATAAGTTGGCAAAGGATCATAATGTGAATGAAATAAGATGATTAAAATATTTTTATTACAATAATTAAAGGTAATAGAGATGAAAAATTCCATGAATCGATATCAGAAACCATTATGAAGAAACTCACGAGGATACTAACAAAATTATTTAATTTCAGTATATTTCACCTAAAGTTAAATATTTTTTTAATAACCAAAGATGGATAGTAGCTAGCAGTGGAATCCAGGACACGTGTTTCGTCCTATTTTAGGACTCATCAGCTGGATGTGACTGCATTTCAGAGTTATTGTTTACTATCCACCTTTACTTATAATGCTTGTGAATTAATACAATATCGAGGCAATACACACAGTATGTATATATGCCAATAACAGACTGATCAATTACAGTCCTAAACATTGATGAGAAGATTCAAGTAAACAATATCAAGTGAATTCAAACTTCACCTCATTGCACAAGCAAGTGGCTATCAGAACTCAGTAGCTGAGTGGATAACGCGATGACTTTTGAAGCGAAAGATACTGGGTTCTAGTCGCAGAGTAAACATCAACTCTGAAATGCAGGTAAATCCAGCTGACGAGTCCCAAAAATAGGACGAAACGCGCATCCTGGATTCCACTGCTAGCCACTATTCGTCTTTTCTTATAATGATTATGACTTCAGGCAATATCGAGGTAATACACATGGTATGTACATATGCCAATAACAGATTGATCAATTACAGTCCTAAACATTAATAAGATAATTCAAGTAAACAATATCAAGTGATTTTTCTAATAACCTCCTAAATTTTGTTTATGTCATCTTTTGTTATTATTTAAAACATAGTTATTTGAAGTGTTTTCTTTTTAATACAAATTTTCATAAGTTACTGTTAGGATATCAAAAGATTTATAACAAATTTAGTATTATCAATAATCAGGTTGAATTTTCTGATTGATCTTACATATAAACTACATCGTTTCTTCAGACGTTTAGTTGTATTAAATTCCGATACCTTTTCTTCAAGAATATACACGATGCTGAGAATGATTAGCAGTTAGTCTAGTTTGAAAGCATAATTAAATCATTTTATATAAAGATTTCCATCGTTTTTAAATCACTGACTAATCTTATTCAGAGCACTATTGAAAACCTGGAATTATCGGATGACTCTAACATGGAGCTGTGGATGAATACTTTTGAGGAGTCTTGTATTAGGATAAAACAGTCCTTGTGTGCTTTCAGATTTTCAATAAGGGTCTAAATACTATCTGTTCATGATATATGAACCATAAAAATTCTGTCATTATCACCAAACTCTATATTGATAGAGGAAGTCTTATGGTTTCATTTAAATGAAATCCAATTAAATTTTGTGATTAGTTTCTTACTTATAAATTATATGCTATAACCATCAAATATTATTTCTTTAAATAATCAAACAAGGGTTAACGAATTCAGATACTCAGCTTTTAATTAATCGATGGCAAATTAGAATCGATCTCAGTTTACATCGACTTAAACAGATAAATTACATTGTTAACTTACGTCTAAACAATCTGTTTTCAACTCTGAGTACATAAGACTATACTTGGCAAGTGTGTTGCATTATTTCTGATTTTTATTTTATTTTTGAGGTTTCATGTGACTGAAGAAACTAATTAGTTGCATAAATGTCTAATTTATAAGTAAATTTTTAAAATTTATCACGAAACTATGAAATGGGAAGATTTTCAATATGAATAGTTCATAAATGGATTATTTATTAATCCTGACGATAATTAAAAAATATTGGTTACTATCATTTATTTGCTAGTGTTTTATTGAATAACATTTTAAAGAATTCACAACAGAGTGTTGTTGAACAGGATGAAAGAATCAGTAGACGCTCAACTTTGCGATCAGTAAACCGGATTCCGTAAGCATAGGTCATGCACAGACCAAATCATCACACTACGGATCATCGTTGAACAATCAGTTGAATGGAACTCGTCACCATATATCAACCTCCTTGATTTTGAGAAAGCGTTTGACAGTGTGGATAGGAGGACATTATAGAAACTTCTCCAGTACTATGGTTTACCTGAAAAGGTCGTCAACATCATATGGAATTCATACAATGAACTGCACTGAATAGTGGTGCATGGAGGACAACTGGTAGATGCATTCGAAGAGAGGACCGGCGTCAGACAAGCCTGCTGACATTCTCTGTCTCTCGCTCCCTCGCTTTTCTCTTTCTTCTGGTAATTGATTGGATTATGAATACCTCCACATCTGAGGGAAAGCATGGAATACAATGGACAAGTTGGATGCAACTATTCGATTTGAACTTCGCAAATTACCTGGCTCTTCTATCAAATACATACCAACAAACGAAGATGAAGACTATCAGTGTAGCAACAATAGCCTCTGCATCAGTAAGCATCAACATACATAAGAGAAGAAGCAAGATCCTCAAATATAACATAGAGAGCACCAATCAAATCACACTTGATGGAGAAACTTTGGAAGATGTGGAAACATTCACGCCCCTATCTGGACAGCATCATCGATAAACGAGAAGGATCTGATGCAGACGTAAAGGTGGAGATTGGCAAAGTAAGGTCACCATTCCTACAGTTGAAGAACATATGGAACTCAAAACAACAGTCTCTCAACCAATATCAAAATGAGAATGTTCAATACGAACACCAAGACAGTTAGTTCTACTGTAAGGAGCTAAAACTTGGAGAACTACTACAACCATCATAACTGTACATGTATTTATAAACAATTGTCTACGTAAGATACTGAATGTCCGTTGACCGGATACCATCAGTAACAGTCTACTGTGGAGGAGAAAAAACCAGCTTCGAGTTGAGGAGGAAATTAGTAAAAGACGTTGGAAGTGGATAGGACACACATTGAGGAAATCATCAAACTGCATCATGAGGCAAGCCGTGACTTGGAACCCTATGGGGTAATGGAAAAGAGGAATACTAAAGAACACACTGCTTTGAGAATTGGAAGCAGACATGAAAAGGATGAATAGCAGCTGCAAACAAGTGGAAAGAATTGTCCAGGACAGATTTGAATGAAGAATCCTGGTGGGTGGCTTATGCTGCTCAATGAAGAGTAACAGACTTAAGTAAGTAAGTAAGTACGGTTGTTATATAGTAATCTGTGTGTACCAAGTGTACATTTGTAAAAGATTTATAACTATAATTTATAGATTAGAAAAGACGATTATATAAACTCCATCTAATTACTCAAACTGGTCTAATTAAGGCTGAATGTCTGTGGCTATCTTAATATATGAAATGTTAGTAAATAGATAAAAAAAAATAGGATGAATGGAACTAAACTCACAGCTGTTAATTATATCATATTCACCAAATGACTTATTATCTAAACATAAAGTTTTAATAACATAACTAAAATAACATAAATAAAATTGTTAACTTTTGATAGTTCTAACCATACAATTGTGAATAATGAAAAATGTAACCAAATTACAACCAGAATTTATTTTATTTCAATTCATTAAATCAGTAAAATGAGTATAAATCGCCGTACCGATAACAATCATGTGTCTATTAGTGACTAACTTCAAGATGAAACCCCTGGTTTACTAGTGAGAAGCAATGACCAGTAGAGTTCAACCGTGTAAGGTATGAAACATTTACCATTCGAAAATAATGGAAAATGATCGCGCGATATAGTGGGTCGGTTGGAGTTCGACACTGACACCGTTTGATCCCAGTTCACTATCCTAGAGGTTAGGTGTTCGCGTGCCATACCGTAGGTCCTAGGTTTGAGTCCTACGTGTGGGATCGTGGATGCTGAAGAGCCCCATACTAGAACGAAGCGACCATCCAGTACTTTCGAGTTTTCAGTGATGATTTAGCTTAGATCGACTTGTAATTTCAACTGTGAAAACAGTACAAGCTCTAGAAATCCCCATACTGATAACAATGAAAATTATTAACTTGAAATGATGTGTATATCTATCTCAATTCCACCATACATAACTACCCTTTTTAAAGATTAATTTATTTTTAACAAAATAATTAGTTACTTTCTTCATGGTAATAACTTAAATCTAATTATTCTTTTGATAAATTTACATGAAAATTGGTACTGTGTAATGTAACTATTTATTTGTTAATTTTCATATAATAAACAGCATCTTAATGGGGAAAACAACTCCATTAATTTATGTTATGTCTTGATAGAAATCTATAATATATTATGCTTAAAGCTATTAATTAACAATAAATAATGTGAATTATTCCAGTAACAACTTTTAACTACAATTTTCTTCTGGCTAGATAATAGAGTGGAACAGTTTTAGGGAGTGAAATTAAAAGCTTTTACTTATTCTCTTAGTTTAATAGTTGAATTCATTCGTCAATTAAAGCTAGACGACCATTGGAAACTTGGAAGCATTGAACGCCTGTTTCGTCCTAGAATGGAGCTCCTCAGCAGTGCGCATTCACAATCCCACTCGCGGGATTCGAACCCAGGACCCATCAGTCTCGCACGCGAACGCTTAACCTCTAGACTACTGAAATGGCATCCAACCGTGTTAATGTCTAACTTCAACCAATCCACTAAACTGCGCCACCGTCCTCTGTTGTCTTCAACGAGTTATTATCTCACAGCAGACCCAGATGAACTCCACTGGTCACAGATTCTCACTGAAACTACTGAGGAGTCCCATACTAAGACGAAACGGCCGTCCAATGCTTCCAGGTTTGCTGTGGTGGTTCGACTGATGAATTCAACTATTAAATTGTTAATATCTCCACAAAACTCCTTTCTGATTATTTTCATAAGACGAATAAATTTAAACAGCTGGTTATATTAGTGTCCAAAAGATCAAAGAAATGTCTCTAATATAAAATACAAAACCTATAAATACATGATACGTTTTATTGATGACTTGATTTGGTGATATATTCTTGACTTAATAATACGCAAATCTTTCCCTAAATATACCTATTTCTCAATAGGTTTTTCAGATTGCTACTGAAATGAAGAAATTTACTGGCAGTTCATCTTAAGAAGCAGTTTCATAAGAGCTGGCTCATAAGTTATTGTTGATATAAAGCCATACGCACTCAAAACAGAATCCAAAACGTTTTAAACCAAATTATTTGTAACACCTTGACAGTTTAAAGCTAAATAAGTGAAACCGTAGTAATTTTTTTAAAGAGAAACGCATGTGTGTATGACTAGTTCCCGAAAAATTCATTTTTTTAAATAAATGAACCAGATATAGTTTAAGGACACATATAGTTTACGTCTAAATTTCGTGGGTAATCACAATTAGTTCACAAGAAGAATAAATAAATACTATATGAATACTTCATATAATTGCTAGTCCACAAATAAATATTATCAACCTGTACAAACTAATCCATTAAAGTTACAAAACAACAGTTGACCTGAATCGCTTGTTGTGTGACCGTAAGCTATTGAAGAGCCATATATAGAACTAAGTAGGGCAAAATAGACGTATGGTCAAATAATAGTTATCTGATTACGCTCTTCTCTAATTTTGAAAAAGTTACATTTAGGGAACAGGCCTACAAATGAATAAATTTATATATATGATTGTAAAGTACACCAACGGTTGAATTATATGTTTATAAATATTATTATAAACGCAATGAAAATAGACTAAATTAGCTCTAATTATAAGTTAAAGGCCATTTGAGGGAAGTGATATTGGCTTAATTAGTCTAGTCAAGTGATTAATATAACTTAAGTAGTTGTTACGCGGAATCAAAAGCTTTATACATGAGTTGATAGATTACATTAGTAAATCAATTATGATAACAAAACAAAATCAATTGATAGAACGCTTAAAATATAAGTTGCCTTTGAGTGTATACAAAGGAAATGCTTAAAATATATTATTCCCTTCAGACATAATTGAGCACACCGGAAAGGATTCTGGGCCTTGAAACTTGTTAAACGATTTTATCATGTGATAAATATAGGCCTATAGGTTCTACTGATCTTGAGGCGACGTTTTCTGATAGCGCCTTACGACTATACCAGAAAAATTTAACATACAGTAATAAAAACATTAGTACTAGTGCTTAGTTGGTTTTTATAAATGTACGGTGTTTGAAACAAGAGACTATTTCCATAAAGTGAGATGAGTGGGACACTTTATTGAAATACTATGACTCATAATTTCCAATTAAATCGCACATTTAAGTGTGTGTCATTGGATTAGATGAGGCTTAATATATTAAGGGCAAATAAAGTTGCAATCTGAGTTACCAATCAACACTACTAATGATTATTACTTTACATCAGTTAGGGAGAAATTGGCTTATTCAAAGATGCTTCATCATCATACTAAGGTAACACCTCGTCGGCTGTCCTCAAGGATATGAAAATTGACTTTTAAGGATGATGAGCTCCCATAATTCTAAAGCTTTTATCTATAGTGTTATCGGATAAATATGATTTAATAAAACTAATAACTATCGTGAACAGTAGACATTTGCTTTGTTAGAACTTTCAAATGAACTTCATAAATTTGAAGTTGGTTATTTGAAGAAGTTATACTCAAGCTATCTATCTGGTTATCGATTGTTTTGTTGAGAAGTCAAATTTATGAAATTTAGGCTACTCAATAACAGTAGATTTCAGTTGCATCATTTAGAGAATTTTAAAAAATACTACAGAGCTAAACATTACATTTACTTTTTGTTATATCCCCTGGTGAATTACGAATGGTAACTTTTAGGTCTATTTATGGATCAATGTAATATGCCTATTTCCTATTGTACAATTATTACGTAACTGAACTATTCATATTCGTATTTCTCTTATCATTAGCTTTATTTTGACCTTTGACTTATTATCATACGATTCTTGAGTTATAATCAGTTTATTGATTACTTTGGTTTGTATAAAAACCCAGTGTGTTTGTAAATAATTATTCATATTGCCGAGGCTGTATTTGTGTTCTGGACTTAACGAGCTGGGCTAGGCAGTAGCAGGGCCGATACGCAATCAAGACTGCTCGTACGATTTCAAGTATCATTTGCGTCCGATCAATAAAATCCACTACCTCTCTTATTGCACGTTCATATATATATTACGAGTTCACACGATATAACACTTTTATGTTAGTATAAACCTACTCAAATAGAGCCGTTTTCCTTACGATCTATCGATTTAGGAAGTATGCCCTAATTAAAGATACCATATTACATATCATGTAAACTTACTAAACACCAGGATGCATCACGAACGATTTACTAGTCGTAAAACACGTTAGTTCACTTAAATTTGAAGTAGTGACCTAAACAGTATTATTTAGCTGCCTGAAGCTATTGTATTGACTACTCACTTTAGATTCCTCCTATCTTGATCACGTTCAATTATCACTCCGCTTCACCACTATTTGAATTCAGCTTGTTTGACCACAACATTTATATCTCTAGTAATATAAACATGAAAGTTTACCACGAGTTTCAAATCATTTGTTTGAAACAGAAGCAGCGAAGGTTTAGTGAGGGCTTCATCGTGATTATAAAATACATATTGTATACTTATACAACAGACTAAATAATATTTTTGTTTAGATACTTGAATTCAAAACTTTCTTGGAAAATATATTTCATCCTGGTGATGTATGTCTTAGGATTTTCCATAAACTTACACTGTTTATTTTCGTATCGATAAATGATATTTTATACAGATGACATTAAAATTTATAGACTGTAACATGTTTAAGTAACATAGCTTTGATCTCTGAATTTATTTCTCTCAAACAAGCATTCAGTAAGGAAAATATATCATATATAATGTATATACATGATAATATACATATGCCATAATGTGAAACGTTGAAAGTCAAAAGCGATTACTACTTTTATTCACATCAGTATCCCTTGTATATGACATCATTTTAAACTTGGTTATTTTAACACTGAAATCAACTCACTGGATAGAAGATAACGTAGTATTTTTAAGACTTAGGTATACATTGTATCATTATCAATATAAAAAAAGCAATAGTATCATAACCAAATCAATACATCTCGAATCTTGAGATGATAGTCAAACTCTGAATTTCAGTCAAAAATTATACTGACATGCTTTAGTGATAAACTTTAATATAGTTATTCATCAATAAAGAATAGAAACAAAGGACATGTTATATCCCGAAGACAATTGTGAATGGTAACTTTGAGGACTGTTTCTGGACCAATATGATATGTATATTTCCTATTGTATAATCGTTAAGTAAATTAACTATTCATATTCATGTTCCTTTTATTATGAGCTTTGTTTTGACCCATAGACTATCACTGTACGATTTACCATTCCTGAGTTATACCCAGTCTGTTAATAACTGTTCCCCCTATTCACAGCCACATTTGGCCAAATCTTGTACAAATGTTGTTTTCTATTTTATGGTACTATGTGGTCTGTCTGTTTGGTGTATAAACCCAGTATGTTTGAGAATAATGATTCATATTTCAGAGGCTGTTATTGGTGTTCTGGACTTAACTGTCTGGGCTAGACAGAAGGCAGGACTGATAAGTACTCAAGACTGCTCATTCCGCTTTTGTGTATCATAGCTCTGATCGATAATTCACTATATTCTAATTGGCAGCATCGTCACGTCATACATAAACAGGGCACTCAGGCACAAGTTATAAGAGACAAAATAAATTTTATTTTATATATGATTAATTATGAAACTGTTCATACATTGTATCCTACTCCTATATGTTTGTTGATTAATATAAAATAAACTATTTAAAAAGTTTATGTAGTTGAGATCACGGGTCAATTGAAGCTTGACCACCATGGGAAACCTGGAAGAACTGGACAACCATTTCATCGTATTGTGGGACTCCTCAGTAATGCGCACCCAAGATCCCGTCTCGCGAGAGTGATAGGTCCTGGGTTCGAATCTCGCGAGACGGGATCTTGTATGCGCACTGCTGAGGAGTCCCACAATAGGACAAAACGGCCGTCCAGCGCTTCCAGGTTTTCCCTGGTGGTCTAGCCTCAATTGGCTCATCAATTCAACTATAACAAATAAATAATTATCTTGTTTTCTCGTCTTTTATTTTAGATTGTTGAAATATGTAACTTTCTGGTGATATTATCTTATCCAGCAAATTTTTTTGTATATTTGGCTATGTCAAGACAATTTAAAAATACATTTTGGGAAATATTTAATCAATTACGTCGTAAAAATAATAATCGTTCTATTATTGAACAATCAAATTCTAAATTACAACGTTAAACTACTATGAATATAAATAAGATGAAAATGAGATGAACTAACGGTTAATTGAGGAATTGAATGGAAAGATGGTTTCTTTTTCCGTTTTGTCATCAGAAGAATAAATAAAGAAAACATTTTTACACACCCCTTTTTTTTCTCTTCTCATCAGAACATAATATTTAACGTACAATTCAAACGAATTATTATCATTATTATTATTGGCTTTCCTCTTAATTTCATTTGTATATATTGAATAAAGTTATTTGTATTAACTTGTTTTGATCTTTAATATTGTGGTAAATTCAACTATATGAACCATATGACTTAAAATACGCCGATGAGATAGTTCTATTTGGTGAAGACGCTGACAAAATGCAGTTTTCTGACCACTATAAGCAACAATGCAGGTATGTTCGGGATGCGATTCTAACCCTCGAAAAGAAAAATGTCACTTCAGGATTGGGTTGCATCGGCATCTGAACCAATGATAGAGAGTGAAGTAGTTGAGCGTGTTGACAGCTTCACTTATCTTGAGAGTCTCATCAGCCCTTCTGGTCTGGTGTATGACGAAATCTCAGCACGGATACACAAGGCTCGTCTAGCTTTCGCCAACTTACGTCATTTTTGACATAGGCGAGATATCCGTCTAGCTACCAAAGAACAGGTTTACTGTGCAGCAGTTCGTTCCATCCTACTGTATGACAGTGAAACATGGCCCATAAGAGTAGAGGATATTCGTATGCTACTAGTATTCGATCATAGGTGTCTTCGAACCATTGCTCGTATATCCTGGGACCATCGGATAAGTAATGCAGTTGTTAGGAAACGGGTACTAGGTAATGATAGCGAATCGGTTGGTGAAGTAGGGAAACGTCATCAGTCGAGATGACTGGGACACGTGTTACGTATGCCTAACCACCGACTGCCCCGACGTGCAATGCTCTATGGTGTAGGAGTAGGTTGGAAGAAAGCTAGGAGTGGCCAGGCTAAAACGTAGCACAAATCCATGAAGTCACTGACAAGTGGACCGAGCCATGTTGATAGGTGTAGACTACCTGGTTGGGATTCGCGAGATGATAGCGACCGATGGTTATAGACCTTGAATGACATGACTCAAAATCGTTTGCAATGGCGAACGTGCATACACTCTTTGTATTCTGCCAAAATCTAATCTTCAGAATTCTTCGTGTCTCTATCTTTTCCTCTTTCCAAATTTATTTCACTGGATTGTACTCCTTGAATAACATCTTCAAACCCTAATCTTTCCGATCACTGCTTATACTCTTACTACTTCTACCACTATGGGATTTGAATCGACAACTGCATCTCTGTGCTTATGTTGTATGGCAACTCGAACTGATGAACGTGCCTATGAAGTTCTACGTTGTGACCGACTGACATCAATAGGTTCAATAAAGAAATACTACAGATCTCTGTTCTGTTGTAGATAGTAGAAATAAATATAAATAATAAGTCTTGCTAAGAAGAAAGAAAATTTGAAGAAAATATTTGAAAACCGAAAATGTATTACTCTTAATGATACTGTGGTGAACAAGAACGTGAGTGGGTGACAATCTGATAACCATACAGTAAACAGTTAATTTGCAAAATAACAATCAATTGTCTCGACCTTGACTGTTTCTTCTGCAAATATCAGTCCATCTCTGATTACAACTGCAGAAGAATACCAGTCTTAGTGGTTTCATACTAATATTTACAAATCCGTCCTAAATAAGACGAAACGTGAATCCTGGACTCCACTGCTAGCTACTATCCATCTAATGTTTAGATAATGAAAAACTAGGGTTGTCTGAAGTTTTCTTTCTTGAATAACTGGGATGTTATCTTCACATATAACAGTCAGTGTTTGGCACATAGGGTATCTCCGAAAGAGACGATGAATAAATAAGTCATCAACCAAGTTTACTTCTATACTCATCCAATATTTATAAGCATATTTGATAGGAATTTCATTTGCATATTACTATTCTGATAATAAATAAATTTATGCTTTAATTAAGCTCGTTGATTTTCTCATTAAATAGAAATATAAACAAAAAAATTATCTTTCTTACGAACGATCTTTTGCTACCTGCTACCAGCAATAATTGGATTATCAATAATTTATCAAACAGATTTAATGCATTTCGCCATTAAATCTGTTAACTAATTTATAGTATATTGTAAATCTGTGGATCTACATTGTAAATAATGGACTGTAAATAAGTATCAATGTCTGAATATCAAACTTATATATTTAATAGAGGTACCACAATTTACTGTAAGTATATTATACATCCATAAATCTCTGTTACGTCATATTTTAAATTCAACGTAACTAATGTGACACATTAAAAACGCAAAGCAGAGTTAATGTAGAAATAAATTATATTCTTAATTATTGGTGGATACAATCTCTGCCATAGAAATCATTACTATCTCTTCAGATAGTGGGATATATTATATTTGTAGGCTTGAATAAGTGTATTTTCGATTCAGTGATGTTTCTAATTCTGCGGAAGAAGAGATTAAAGAAATAAGTTAATGAGGTAGATATCTAGTATACAATAATTATTTTAAACACTTTGTAAATTATGGATTCACAGCTTAGGCAGGGAATACACTAGTAATTCTACTGACATTTTTACTTTTCCTTAAGGAAATGGTTAAACGTACTAAGGAGTCGTGCAAAGAATATAAGAGTGAAACATGAATTATGGAAAATCTAAATTAACACGATGCACATAATGATTTAGGTGAAAAACAAAAGTTCTGTTTTGCCAGAACATCTGCAAAAACACGTGAATTTAAGGAAAACGAAAACGCTCCACAATTGAATGATATCACTGTAGACAATTTTCATAATCCAATGATCAGTAATATATGTAGAGGACTCAATTAGAGTAAAGGTCAAACCTCAAGCTACACTTAAGGATTTTAACGAGTATCGTGTTTAACTTCAGTACCATTTAAAACAAGTGATTTCTCCATACTAATTTCAAAATATTTCAACTGTTATCAGTAAGCATCACTGGCTAATGAGTGAGACTACAGTGTGGACCCTGTCCTATCTAAGTGACCTAGATTCATTGAGTGATCAAAAGTTAAATGCTACCGCCGACTATGAATACTGAATCAGTCTTTCTGAAACCACGTACATCATTCAAACTAGCCTCCTTCAATGTTCTCACACTAATTCAGGTTGGACAACAGATGAGGTTGGCTGTGTCTTTAGAAACACTACAAATTGGCTCTCCATCTATCACTTTGGGAAGCTTATTTCACGTACGTTTATTCAAGCACCCTGTGGCAACTTCCTCGGATTTTTCTGACGTTTGCATCTCAATGACAGCTAGGACTGGGGGAGCACTGATCGACAGAATCACCACTAACAGTCGGCATTGTGATGTTAAATTGGAAATATCCACAAAGATGAAAATAAATAGGTGTGAGCAACAATTTCTTTTCGCCATCATCTACGCTTCGACAGACTGTAACCTACATACGATCAAGGATGAGTTTTACCTCAAGTTAATTGTTTTACAGATATTGCGTCATATAGATATGGTAGTATTAGCTGGAGGCACGAATGCACAGCTCATTAGTTTAGAATCACAGGGGAGTTGTTCGGGTCACCAACAACTATAGACACAGTCATTGCTGATGTGATACCTGGTGCCCTCCCTCTGGAACTTAAACCTGGATTCAAATAGACCACATCTTTGCCAGCTACCTCTGGCACGGTTGTATGGAAAACTGCCCCCGTTTCAGAGTATTTGTCTGAACCCTGATCATCCCCTTGCCTGCGCTAATCTTATGTTTTAGTAGCCAGCAAATTAATCTCTCTGAACTGACCGATGCCAGCGAGCCGAGATAAGTTCAAGGCTGGCTAATAACCCACTGACAAGTATAGATGAGCGTTGGCTGCAACCGCATGATGTCACTAAAATGGCAAGTAAATTCGCTTGCGGCCTCGCGATACGTCCCGCTCATAAGCACTGAGTTTCTGCAGGCCCTTTATAACTCGTTGAAGCACATCAGTCTACTCTGGTGACCGTGGGTTTGACCACAAACGAAGACTGTTAAGTAATGAAATAGTGCGAAGTTTGCGTAAGCACCGAGAAGCCTGGTGGTTGAAGCGTGACAATGAGTTGGAAGCAGCAGCTGCATCTGGTGACTGTTGAAAGCTCTTTCAACTCATCCGAGTCAATGACAGCAAGAGGTTTGGTGTAAGAGTAACAATCTGTGAGGCTGATAGCATTCCGATCATTAACATTTACCAATTTCGTGGACGATGGGCAGTTTTTTCGAGAAGTTCAACAGCTCTGCCGTCCGGCAACATCGAGCAGACTGTATTACTCTTCATGGCCTGTGACGACTGATCCACCTAACGAAGCGGAAGTCCGTAAGGATCTCCAACTCTTTAAGCGCTACAAATCGATGAGCCCAGATAAAAGACTTACCTCTGACCCTTTTTAAAGATTGTAGCAACTTTCTGGTTAAGGAAATGACTTAGTTGTTTACAAAGATCTGGCAATTAGAGAATGTTCCAACGTCATAGAATGAGTCGATAGTTGTCTCTATCTTTAAAAATGGTTCACGTCGTTTATGCTACAACTATCGTAGATAGGTCTACTTCCGATTGAGTCAAAACTATTGGCTTCTCTCATACTTTGTAGATTGTTCGAAACCCGAGAAAGACTGACTCGAGAGGAACAGGCTGTTTTGCGTTCTGACCAAAGCTGTATTATTAATTTTTCACCCTCCGCAAAATGTTGGGACATCGTCATACACATTACAGGCTAAAAACCGTGATGTTTCTTGACATTAGGACCGCCTTCGATTCGTTAGGCAGGACTGTTCTCTGGGATTCTTTATTCAAGAAGAGTTTCTCCGAGAATTTTATTAACATTTTAAAAGCCTTTTATGAAAACACCTCAGGCAGAGCAGGGACATACAACCACCTCTACCTATTGCTTCATTCAAGCAGAAGGATTAGGGAGGGTTGCCTGATTTCACTATTTCTCTTCAACTTTGTTATCGATAACGTTCTCGAAACGGCTTTGATAGATGTAGGTTATGGTGGTAAGGATCTATTGTCGGGAGAAAGACTTTTCGACTCTGAGCATTCGAGTGATATTGTCTTATTGTGGGACAATATCCAAGCCGTGCGATTCTCATTATGTCAATGAATTTAAATTGGGCGCCATAAGTAAATCGAAATAATAATTCCGTTGAATAAATCGCTGATACTCCAAAATTTATGATATTATCATCTATGTATTTCCAGATAAAGCACATGTTTTCTGTGGGTGAGACAGGAATGAAAAATAACTCGAAATCAATTAGAGTCATGAATTTAGCACTTACATACACGTCTCTTGTGTAATTAAAGAACTAGGTATGAGTTCCAAAGGCTCTGATAGCCATTTTACTGAAGAGTGTTATAGGGTCTAGATGTGTTTATCTCCCTCAAAATAACGTTTTCTGAAGCAAACATGTCACGAATTCTGTGACTGGTGAATCGTAAGCAACACCCTACAGGATAAGCCGTCGCAACTGATCATTTCAATTTACATTTACTCATTCACCTACACATGTGGACCTAGAAATGTAGGCCTTTACGGAGTATTCTGTTCAAAACGATTAAGGAATATTATCGGGCTTGGTTGGAAAGAGTCGGAAATGAATCTATGACGAACCCTATAATCAATCACCTCATGAACAAGTCTCATTCAATCGAAACAGACACAGCTCTCAAAACCATCTACAAGGTAATTAGAAGCTCGCCATGCAGTTTGCTTCTGCCTTCTTAGCATTCCCGAAGCGTTTGCCATGGATTTGGGAAAGCTTTAACTGTGTATATCACAGCAACATATTCAATCTTATTGATACCATGTTTTTCACCTCTTTTTTAAATCGATTACTCTCATTTTAACTCTTTTTCTATTGGCCTCTGATCATCAAAAGACCTGTTTCTGTTTCTAAATTTTTCGACAACGTTTCATAACAACTTCTTATGTTAAGCAACCATTTTTCGTAACTGCTTATCTTTGTCCATCTTCTTGATCAGTATTGAGGCTCCTAACACTTCCATTTTCATCTTTTTTTATTTTGGTCACTAATTCATTATCATTAACAGATATTTTATTGCTACTCAATTTCATAGTTCTTAGATCATAAACTGGTCTTTGACCTCCACTGGAAATCTGGAAACACAAGACGGCTGTTTCATTCTAGTACAGGGTTTTTCAAGAACACACACCCAAAAACCTACATCCGTGAATCGAAACTAGGTCCTTCAGTCTCTCAAGCGAACGCTCGACCTCTCTACCGCTGAGCGGGTAATCAGTGGCGTTGATTTATAGACTCGGTCATCTTGCGATATTGCCAGATTATCTTCCATTACTTGCGGTGGATAACTGTCTTACACTTAACATGGTTGGACTCGACTGGTCACGGTTTCTCACTAAAACTTAAGGAGTTGGATCTTCAAGATAGCTACTAGTGAGCACATTATTCCAACTTTTATGGGAACATTTGAGGAGATTCTAGAATCTTCATAGTCTAAATCACAAAGTGATCTTAGTTAGACAGCCACCGTAAAACTGAAAGTACTGGGTTCGATTCTCAAATATAGCATCGTAGATATGCACTGCCAAGACGTCACACATTAGGACGAAGTGGCCATTCTTCGCTTCCAGGTTTCCAATAGGGACCTAACTTTGGTTAGTTTGTGATTTTTTAAGAAAACGTAAACATCTGAAACAGAATAACTCGGACCCTTAGAAAAATTATTCAAACTTCTTGTCAGCACTAAAGTTGCAAATTTGAAGTCGTACTAATTGCATATCCTTCAAACCGTATGATCTTCGTTCCCAGGAAGTAGTATTTTAAAATAAAAATATTTTTTCTCTTTTACATATGATTAGTTATACAATGGTACTAATCCAAACTATACTAAAATGAAAAACTTCAAAGAGTTAACAGTAAAAGAAACTAAATTAATGTAAGTATAATTTATTTTGTTTATCAGAATTACCATCTGTAAGAAAACAGTAAAAAAAAATCAAACTCAAAAATTAAAAATGTAGCTTTTTAATAAAGTAGAAAACTTCTTTGAAGTGTTTCTATCGAAACAGTTCATTTCTGCTTCTGGCAATCAAATCAAATTCTTTAGAAATATTTTGAAAAAAGATTTATGATTGCTGATTATCTAATAGAGTAGAACAGAAAATTTCAAGGGACTAAGAAGCATCAAATGGATACTAATACATTACCTATTTGATTCATTTAAACATACCTGATATCAGAAGCTGAACTATTAAAATCTAATATCAAAACCATTAACTCCTCCTGTAGCTCCGCCTGAGGCTACTGCCGGTCTCAAGCCCGGGTCAAGGAGGATGGTTGGGCATGGGGTTAGCGACCTCATCTCGTAGAAAACCAACTCGCTAAAAAAACGCTAACCAGAAGTAGTAATTAAGTAAGTAATCAAAACCATTACATATACAGTAAGGTTTTTAATTTCATTGTTTGTTATATTTAGGATATTGAATGATTAATGTTTGTTGAAAAAAAAATTATTTATAACCGAATATGTATTTGAAACATTCTTTCACTTGTTAACTTGTCAAATAGATTCATATTGAAATGAACTAGGTCAAATTAATCAGTAACAATCATGATGTTTGGTTAATCAGTGCCAACATCAATATAGACAACTAGTTGTAATAATGATAATAAGGATAATAATAATAATATTGCGAAGATCCAGATACTTCTATTAAATTAGGAAAAAGCAAAGATAACTGTCGGATTGATTGCACCTTGTAATATTTACATATCAAAATTATTAAATGGATTCAAATAAACGGTAATGAAGATGAAGTCGGTTTACGGTTAACATTGCCGGTTATCTATAGAATGTTATAGTTTATAGGAATTTATTATGGTAACTGAATAATCATTATACAGAAGTGACTCTATATGACATAGTTTCATAAATGTAATCCAATTATAACATTTTCATAGTATGATACGAGATTATAAAATAGTTTGTTTTTCAACATCATAAAATGTAAATTACATTGAAAAAAAATACAATATAAATATTTTATCAATAATACAAATTTTTGGTTGGATTTTGAACAACAAAACGTAACACATAGAACCATTAAAAAATGCAACTGAAAATCATTTTTGGGAGAGACTATAATTTATGGACAAGTCAATCAGAAGAGTTTGAGGGATTTCAAGGTCATGGCACCAATTTCAGTACCTGTTGCTCATGTACAATTGGTTCACACAGGATTTTATAGAAGACTTGACAATTAAGCGGCTGCAATAAATGAGATTAATAAGAAGTTCCTTTATTTTTAATTGCAGTAATCAAATGACTTGTAGACGTTGTGCAGACTACCTTGATGTTGTCCTTCGATGTAACATATTTTGAAGGAAGACGTTTGCTAGAATAGGAACCTTTTTAGCTCGATCCAGATCGAGACTAAGGCAAATTATAATAATTGCCCCGAACTGTATAATAAAAGCACCAGCGATAATCGCAAATGTCATTGAAACTTCAGCTGTTCAGTGGTATGAGTATTGTAGGGACATATGCGTAATAAAAATGACAAACTTACACAATCGGAGCACACACAAACAATAATGAAGCCATGTGATCGAGGTTGAGAGAGTTTTTGTGACCTTAATGTGGCTCCAGAGACCAACTTTCATGGAGCCATATGGATGAGTTCCTCTACCTTATGCATTACGATTTTAGAACCTTTGAACCTCTTTCTAACCTTGACAAGTTTTTGGACCATAAAAGAGAAGTGTATCCACTTTAGTTCTTTGGTTTCGTATAATATATTTTTACCCTATCCTGACTGTTTACTGATTGGCTAATATTTCTCAAGGTCACTGAAGATTCGTTCAAAGGCCGCCCATAAATTATAGTCTCGCCCATTTTTTGTACATGAACTTTATTGTTATGAAGAGTCAATCACAAGTAGCAGAAGGTCAGTCGATGGCAACCAGAAGTGACCTAAACGTCAAGTGCATTATATATATATATTAGTGTATATTAGTGTATAACATACTGTGTATCAGTATCAGATTTCGGACATAGCATGTCACAGCACTTGTGAACACTTCATTATTAAATTATTAAAACGTTGTTTTACCTCTTTTACCACGAGTATCAAACTACTATGAAGATAACTGTACAGGGATTATAAGCAAAGATGGACTGTAGCTAGCTGCGGAATCCCGGACATGCGTTTCGTCCTATTTAGGACTCATCAGCTATATGTACATGCATCCCAGAATTTATGTTCGCTCCGGGAGGAAATCCAC
The DNA here is from genome assembly GCF_000237925.1 of Schistosoma mansoni. Classification (NCBI taxonomy): domain Eukaryota; kingdom Metazoa; phylum Platyhelminthes; class Trematoda; order Strigeidida; family Schistosomatidae; genus Schistosoma; species Schistosoma mansoni. The sequence continues at coordinate 59,726,904 of NC_031495.1, read as the reverse complement.
ACAGGATGCATATATACCAATAACAGACTGATCAATTTCAATCCTAAACATTAATGGCAGGATTCACACACACAATACAAAATAAATAATTGCACAGGAGTTTGTCAAACATAATAACTGAAAAGAAATCTATACTTCACTGAATAATTTTGAATAAACCTTAATCATTCATGTTAGATATATCTATTCTATGAATATACAGACAACAATAAAAACATTTCTTTCTATTTGTGCATTAAATAAGCTTACATAATTTATTTTTGTAACCAACATTGAAACTATGATAATATCAGATTGGTTAATGGTCTAACTGGAAGGGAAATAATAATGACAAAATGTACTTAACAAGTGAAATACATGCAGATATGACTTTTTTTGCTTTTTTCGAGCAGAAAAAAATAAATAAAATAACTGAATTGATTAATAAATAAAATTACTAAAATCTCCACAAAACCCCCTTCTGATGATAATCATATGCTCACTAGTGACCGTCTGCAAGAGGTACTTCCTGAAGTTCTAGTGAGAAGTAGTGACCAGTGGAGTTCAACCGGGTCTGTTATGAGATAGTAACTCACTGAAGACAACAGTGGATGGTTGCTCAATTTCGTGGATTGGTTGAAGTTAGACATTAACACCGTTGAATGCTGTCTCAGTGGTCTAGAAGTTAAGCGCTCGCGTGTGAGACTAATAGATCCTTGGTCCGAATCTCACGAGGTGGGATCGTGGATACGCTCTGCTGAGGAGTTCCACACTAGGACGAAACGTTTTTGTCCAATGCTTCAAGGTTTACCATGGTTGTCTAGCTTCAGTTGACTCACGATCTCAACTATAAAACGAATAAATATGTATTTCAGGTAATTCAAACCATTATTTTGATAATTTTTTTCTGTTTTTACTAACATTTCATTGATAAAAACCAACTATGAGGAAGTTATAACATGAATACATTGTAGTTATTAATATAAAAATATGTTATCAGATGATGGATTGTTTTTTTCTTTCTGCATCCTGAATTAGCTTATACATGAGTATTATTATCAGAAGGGGGTTTTTTACATGAGTATTATCAGATTATACAATGTTGACAATTTAATGTATGTTATGTAATTGTCTTGATGAATTTGATATTTGGATAACATATAAAAAATCGATATATTTTTGAACATTCAAAGATGAATCTCATTATTTGATATACAAACAAAATTAGAATAAACAAAACATTTTTTGGTAATGATGGTTAGTTGATAGAATCATTCGTCGTAAAGATCCATTTGATTAAATAAATAGTTGAAATTATTAATATTAAAACTATTCACAAATAATTAGTGATGCAAGAACTAGACAACCCCACACATGGAATCCTGAAGGCCAAAGGAAAAGAGGAGGACCAAAGAACACATTACTCCGAGAAATGGAGACAGACATGAGAAGAACGAACAAAAGTTGGATAGAACTAGAAAGGAAGGCCCATGACAGAGTGAGTTGGAGAATGCTGGTCGGCGGCCTATGCTCCACTGGGAGTAACAGGTGTAAGTTAGTAAGTAAGTAAGCAAGAACCAAAGTCATATTTGTTTTAATCCAGTATTGTGATATGCAAACCTAGAGATTGTTCAATATATAGCATCTCACTTACATGAGTCTGTATACGTTTAATTTTGGTAAGCCCTGTAATTAACTTATTTAATAAGACAGTGTCGCTAGGACAGTAACAATATGTCTATATCCTTGTATTATTATTATCATGTATGTATGAGCATCTATGCTTCATTATGTGTCACAGCCAACGCACATATCCTTTCTACTAGCCAAAAAGTCAGTTGCATAACCCTTATTCGCTTTCCTACATATGTGTGCTTCTTAAATCTTATCAATTCATTTGTCCCTTTATCCGTCTTTATTCACTCGCTCTCATTCACTTATATTCTCATTAGTGCTCGTATTCACTATGTGTGCTTGCGGCTCTGTAATATAAGCTGTACAATAATAAACCGTAGTCAACACTACGTATTGTCTGTTGAAATTTACATACCATTAGGAGTTATCGGGTTGGAGTCCCGCGTGCGGGATCGTGAATGTACATTGTTAAGGAGTTTCGCACTAGGACGAAACGGCCGTCCAGTACTTCCAGGTTTTCAATGGTGGTCTAACATTCATCCATTCATGATATCAATTAAAAATAAAAATAATAACAATTTATCTAAAGGGTAAGTGATTATAAGATTGTCATCTCATAGTTCATTCATTAAATTATGCAATCCACACCTGTTTACCAAATTTACTCGGTATCATTTCTATCTATCAACAACAACAACAACAACAACAACAACAATATTTACTAAATTACTGTCGTATGGCCTTATAAAGCTGTGATAAATGATAATTTACCTTGAAGGTTTGTTGATGGAAACGTATTCACCTATTGGGGATATTTCAGTTACATATCATTAATGACCAATATTGTCTACATTTAAATCCTGCTTCATCATAGAATTCTACAAAGTCATATTCTGTTTAAAATATATTTTATTCTTGTTGATTTGTACATTTCCATTAACTTGATGGACAATAGAACCTCACATGATTCACATTCAAATTTATTCTTTATACAAATGAGAAGAAAAAAAATGGAACACTGGCATGCTTATATAAGTATGTTGAAATAGTTTAATGCGTTTAAATATCTTAGCAGTCACATTAGTCTTATTTTTTTATGCATGCTCTAAAAAAAGTATACTTAACGATTGACTTTTATATTCATACCATGTTGCTATCGACGAATCAGCATTTATAAACATAAGGCATAGGTTGATTATTCCTTGATGTTAATGGTTGCATTTAGGAGACAGCAATGTACCTTGAATATATCGACATGAACAACTTGACTAATAGATTAAAAAAAGCAAAAACACTTGAGTCTAGCTAGTTCATTATTACTTTTGATTAAAACGGTATTATTAGTAGAGTTGTGGAGATTATTGAATTTCAACTGATATTATGAATGGATGACTATTAGATCACCATTGAAAATCTGGAAGCACTAGATGGACATTTCGTCCTAGTGTGAGACCCTTCAGCAGTGCTCACCCACGGCTCCGTGAGCAGAACTCGAACCCGGAACTCTCGGTTCGTGGGTGAATCTTCAACCTCAAGACCATTTAGTCGGCATCCAACAGTGTTAATAATATCAATTAAAATGGTATTTTTGTTGACAGTGCATTAAAAAGGATTTTTGATCGTATGATAGTTTGAGATTCAAATACTTACGATAGTTTGTAGAGTTATGGTCTAGTTCGTTATTAGTACTGCTACAATCATAGAACTAATCCTTAAATTGTTGTTTTGTCGTGATGTGACTACCTAATTTATATGATCTTATTTGGAAGTCCCATCATTATTTATACTGACTCGTCGTATCGTAAGAATCAGCAATATAACCTATAATATTTCTAAAGAACATATTCGAGCTGAAGGTAGAATAATATATTTAATGTGAATAAGGACATGTTATACAGAATGACCACGTCTGCAAGCCATGTTATTCGACTGAATTGATAGTTCCTATGTTCTTCATTAATGAACTTCTCTTTGTGTTACATGTTGAAAATGAATCTTCTCAGTAATTATATGTACAGCTTCGAAGACCGGTTGGTTAAGAACCAGTATCACTACAAGTTTACAAACTCACTTGAACTTCTGATCCATCATTTATAAAACCCTCAATCAATTACATGGGGAAAATGATATTATTGATAATGATTTCTCGATCAGAATTAAACTAGTGGATGTGTCAAATATATATTTAAATGCAATAGCATGCTTTTAAAAAAAATACAGAGTTACGTCAAATAATTTACACAACAGATCACAATATAATACACCATAGATGATTTTTAGAAAAAAAATCTGTAATAATAATCATTTTAAAAGTAAATCCATAACAATCTTCACCACTTATGTTATCACCATATGTTATCTTAACACATATCATTTCACATCACAAGTCTCTTACACACTAATACATATACCTAGTTTAGACATTTTAAACGCTAATTGGATGACCTATTCAGTATACAATGAACCGGAGAATCATGTACTATCTATTTATATTCGATAATTTTGATGTTTGATTATATTTCCTTGAAAAAGCTTGGACCAGATTGTTAGGTGAAACTTTGGATTTACTTCGAATTCATTCGTTGAGATTTTACAAAATATATTAATCCTATTTAATGTCTTACATTAACTCAGCGCCCAAATACTGTGAAACTATTCTCTCTAATTTAGACGAAATTTCTTATATAAATCTTTAATTAGTATCCAATTTCCTTAATTATACTACACAATATGACTATATCTCAGTTTAAGTCAATATAATTGAGTTACTTAATAACTTTGATAAATTCATAAACATTAATTAAATAATGTTTAGAAGTAAGTTTATTTTATTAAATAAATAGATTATAATTGATGTGAAACTTATTGAGATAAACTAAAACTTATTCTGTACAATAATCATAAGAAGAAGAACCAGAAGCAGAAGAAGAAGAATTCAACAACATTGATGATAACACAATAGTTATCTGTTCTTTCATTTTTTCTTTCTTTCTTGCTCTGAATTATACTGATGGACAAGAGTATTCAAAATGAAAATATAAAAAAAAAATAAATTTTCTATTTAATACTTTCTAATCTAATTTTCACCATTAATATCTTTTATATTTTCCCTAATAGAAAAAGAAAAAAACATAAAAATTAACTTTTGTCCTAATGTAAACAAAATTTTAATTGTTTATTTAAGTAATTAAGTAATTAATTTGTTTATTTATAATTTAGTTGAATACTTCCTTATGTGTGTGTATGTGCATTTGTGTTTGTGTTTATTTGTGTGTGTGTGCTTGAATTCACTTAGAAACTTCTATTCGATTTCTTTGAATAGATGACAATGAATAAATAAGAATAATTAGTATTATTTAATTTGAAAATAAATTTTATACTGTAATTAAATGATTGCATGCATTCATAAATGAAAATTTTCCAGTTAATAAACTTTTTTTTGTAGAAATACTGTATAGTTATTAGTTCAGAGCACTAACTTGGAATCCTGAACGAAAACTGAGAAGAGCAAGACTAAAGAACACACTGCATCAGGAATTGAAAGCAGATATGAAAATGATAAATAGCAACTGTAAACAACTGAAAAGGATTGCCTAGGACAAAATTGGATAGAGAATACTGGTGGACGGCTTATACTCCTCCACGAGAGGCAACAGGAGTAAGTAAGTAAATATTAGTTTAGAAATCGATGAAATAATAATAATTTCTAAAGTATACTTTTCTAGCACCGATAACTCCTGGAAGCCACATACTGTAACGATAATGTTGTACCCAACAGTATCAATTATGTTAGATGTATTCTTGAAAAACGAAACTCTAAATAAGAATACTACTCATGAGATTTCTGACAAAATAATTCTGATGAACTTGAAACGTCTAGTGTAAATTTCACGAACAACCTGAATTACACATGTTAATCATCATTATTAATTATTTTTTTGTACTGATATAACCATAGTGAATTTGTTATATACTTGTTAAATACTTAACGAATAAATGGATGTTTATGTCATAAGCACTCATAAAATTATAATTATATGATAAAATAAACTTCACATCATGGAAGAAATACACCAAATCAGTTATGTAGTTTCGTTAAAACTCCTTCCTACATAAAATTATTTTATGTATTTTAACTGCTTATGAGTGTCTGGACGGACGCGTTAAAAACATCAGCCCGTACATCCAGCTTACGGATCTGAAATAAAAAGAAACACATGCCCTGGATTACACTGTTAGCCATCATCTATCTCTGCTTATAATGCCTATGATCTAACGGCGTTATCGAGGTTATCCGCACAGGATGCATATATGCTATAAGAGACTGGTTGTTTACAGTTCTAGACATCAGTGAGAAAATTTAAACAACCAATATATATGAACTAAAATTACAATTCCCCCATTGCGCAAGTCAGTGGCTGTCTGGACAAAGTAGATAAGTGGATAAACCGATGTAGTTCGAAGTGAAAGATACTGAATTTGAGACCCAGAGTAAACACCAACGCTAGGATTCAGGTAAATCCAGCTGACAAGTCCCAAGTAGGATGAAACGCGCATCCTGGATTTCAATGCTAACTGATATCCATCTCTTAACAACATGAATATCATTGGATATTCTCTCATGTAAGCATAAAAATGTTAAGTAAAACTTCCTGTTTATTGATTAGATAGCTTACTCACTTTGTTCTAGCTGTTTCAATTTATTTCATGAAGATAATCGTAGAAATTAAATAAATTCATTGAATAAAACCACTATCTCTTCAAGATAACTGACGTTAAATAATAAGCGTTAACAATCTACATAACAAACTATTAACTTCACTTGCTATATTTGTCTAAAATTATGTTTCATCAATTCACACTTTGTATTTAACATGAAAAATATTTATTACCTAGGAGAAGGGGTTTTGTGGAGATTTCAGTAATTTTATGGTTGGATTCATGAGTCAATTAAAGCTAGGCCACCATGGAAAACCTGGAATCACTGGACGGCCGTTTCGTCTTATTGTGGGACTCCTCAGCAGTGCGCATCCACGATCCTGCCTCGCGAGATTCGAACCCAGGATCTATCAGTCTGGCGCACCAGCGCTTAACCACTAGACCACTGAGCCGGCGTCTAACGGTGCTAATGTCTAACTTCAACCAATCCACAAAGTTGAACAACTGTTCACCATTGTCTTCAGTGAGTTGATATCTCACAACAGAAACAGTATGTGAACTGGATGTTAATTTTAAAGGTGAAAAAATTTATATTCGCCTTTAGGTAGCTGTAACAAAGTGATTTTCTTTAATCTTACTGTAGATATCGACTAAATGAATATTTAATCAACAGAGTAATTTTTTCATGTTTCTTTTGATGGAAAAAAATATTTTACTTAAGTTTAAAATTTTGTTGAAACAAAAAATACTAAAGCCTACAGAAACCTAACAAATGTCAATGTCCAAATATTACAATACTTGGTATTTTAAGCGATAAACATTAGGCACATTTTCAATATATTCTTATTCTTATTATTGAACAAGTTAATCGGCTTCTATCGAAGGTAGCCATGAGAAAGATGTTTTTGGAAACTATTTTCACATAATCCGATCATGAATCCGATCAACTTTCGTTGTTTGTCTCGGATATATATATATATATTAAGAAAATTACTTTTGTATTTCGGTGTTACAGCTGTTAGAAAGTAACAGAAAAAGATTTTTTATTAAATGATAAAACTTTCTATTTTGTTTTTCATTCAAGACATTTCAGTATACATAGAAAGTACAATTTCTATGTACACATTTATAAACCTTTTCTAACCAGTAAAATATATTCAGTCAAACAAAGTACAAACAAATCCAGGACACGCATTCTGTCCTATTTTGGACCTACATCTCAGAGTTGATGTTTATTCTGGGACTCGAACCTAGTACCTTTCGCTTCAAACGCCATCGTGTTATCCACTTAGCTGCTGAGTCCTGATAGCCACCTGCTTGTGCAATGGGGTGAAGTTTAAATATACATGGTGTTGTTTACTTGTATCTTCACACGAAACGCGCCTGCTGGATCCCACTGCTAGCCACTATCCATCTTTGCTTATAAAGCTTGTGACTTCAGGCAATATCGAGGCAATCCGCACAGGATGAACATATGCCAACAAGAGACTGATCAATTACAGTCCTTAATAACAATAAGATGATACAAGTAAACAACATCATGTGAATTTAAAGTATAAACAAACTTATGAAATTTTCCGACATGATAGAATATAATCTTAAAAATAAGTAACAAAATAGTCATTATAGTTTTTACATAACTCGTCTTAACAATGACTAGAACTTCACTAAGTAGTTTGTTTCAAGTACCATAATATTGAATAGAGAGCACATTTTTAGTATCAACTGGATCATAGTCTCAGTCTATTGTAAATTTATTTTAGACTTGGAAAGGAATATTTTTAAATCACTTTATTTGCAAATTCACAGACTTATATTCAAGAAGATCTGTGACATTTCAACACAGAACATAAATCAATAAATTGATATCTTAAATCTGTAACTTTAGCTCAACTTGTATCTAACTTCATTAACATGGAAAATATCTTATTATAGTTTATGTTGATATCACTAGGATGAATGTTACAGATCAACAATATTGAAGTTTAAGATATTGAATGTCTAAACTGTAAAACATCATGGAACATAAAGTAATAACCCTTCATGATTCATGATAGAAATAAATACACTAAAGATGATAAACTGATGACTGATTTCTAATTTCTTAATTTCATCTAAGACAGTTTCATCTTTAATTTTGATGGAAAATATCAGAAATTTTTCTTAACTTTCTATGAGTTTCTATTTGCAATTTTCGAAGTATAAACTATTTAAAATCTAAACATGTATCTCTGTAATTAGAAAATCCTATTCTTGCTTATGATTTTTATTAAGTGATTCAAATTCAATAACAACCTTGTCTGTTATACTCTCACTTTCAGTATATTTATCATCTATCAAGGTAGCTAGACTGCCAAATTATAACTGAACAATATTGACTGAAATCTTGTGACATCAGTTGGCATCCATAAGGATGAGATTGAAAAAATAATCTATTTTTGGTAATCTGAAAATTTAGAATAGAATAAAAATACTGTCAAAATAAATCTAATGACAGGAAGATAATTTTTTTTGGTCTCAACCATTTGTTTTATGCCTATGTAGAACATCCGAAATAAAAATACTATGGTGATATTATTGTTAACTGGGGAAGTCACATAACAGGCAAAGACTATTGAACATGTGGTGGTTAGGCTTCGGAATAATTCCTTAGACTTTGTTTATCAATTACCCTGATAACTGTTATTAAATAAATCCCAACAGTGTGTGAATTTAGGAAATACGAAGCGGCAACTATAATTTATTATTGGATAGCACAGATAACGAAGTTACAAGCACATCAAGCGAATTTGAGCAAAGGCATATATATATATATATATGTATATATAATTCAACGAGCGATATTTAAGCGTTTAACATTTCAGTTAAAGAGAGATATGTGCGTAGGCTGTCACATGTGATCAAGCATACACGTTTATACAGACATGATAGTGATCATAATAATATAAAGAAATTGACAAATTGTTACTGTCTAAATAACACTGTCTGTTAAATAAGTTCAGTGAAGGGCATCACAAACTTAACTGTAAACATACTTAATTGTAGGAAAGGTGCAAAGAAATTCTTATTGCATCAATCGGTTAGATTTATATGACTCTCGCAACTAATGCTAGGCAATTCTGTTTACATTTACTATGATCTCAAAATCTTTACTAAATAATGAAGATGATCTAAGATCGAATAAATTAAATAAAAATTAAGAGTTAGTAATTGTCATTATCAATGTTTGAATTGATAATTTCAAAGAAACTGAGCAGACTGTTAATAATTGAAATAATATTTTTATAAAGCCCAAATAAGTAGAAAATTAAATTCTTTATGTTACGTGGCTTCATGAGTCGATCAAGGCTAGACTAACATGGAAAACCTGGAAGCTCTGGACAGTCGTTTCGTACTAGTATGGTAATCCCCAGTAGTGCGCATGCATGACCCCGTGCGCACACTGATGAAGAGTCCCATACTAGGACGAAACGGCTGTCCAGTGCTTCCAGGTTTTCTGCGGTAGTCTAGCCCTAATCGACTCATGAATTCAACTATTAAAGATTATTTTTCCACTGTAAGACAGCTGTGTGAGTTAGTGGGTGTGGAAAAAGTGAGATTTGTAATGTGGAAGTTAGGAAAAGTACATTTATGTTTGCTTGTAGTGTGAGATATGAACAGAGCTAATTATATCAATATTTGGGTGAATGGTCTATGTTGGATGAATTTTTAGGTTTTTTTCTATTATGAGCGGTAAGGCTTCAACCATTATTTTGATATTATTAATATCGACTTAATAGTTAGTAATATAGCATGTACTGCTATCGCAGGATTGATTTGTAGATTTGATGGTAATTTAATGTAGCATAGATATTCTTAGGTGTGGGTCATAATTTTACGAAAATACTCTTTGTTATAGAATGCACCAAAGTCTACACAACCTAATCTGTACCCACAATTGTATCGAAGTGAAAGGAATTTTATCTTTTATTCGAACTGAAGAATTTAGAAGTGTTCGAAGTTCTATAGAATACTATAACTTTGTGTGGTTTGAGGATCTATTGTAGTCCTTCTGTTGTGCTGTGATGATATGATAGAACTATAGTCCTAACACATGATAATTCATTTAGTCTATTATCACTCAGCGAAAGGAAATTTCGTTTTAGCATAGTTTTAATAAGATTCATGGGCAAGTTATTTAATTTTAATACTTTGACTGTATCTTTCTGTTCCTTTTGTTTTGCTTTATTTGATACATTGACTTCTGATATTTGTCAGAATAGGTTTAGAACTGAACAGATTTTTAGGTTAATTGGATAAGCCGTACTGAAATCAATATATCGACTTGCGTGTGTCTGTTTACGGTAGGTGAATAGATCTAGACTTCTGGTTAGATTCTCTACAACTAAGCAGTCTAAAAATAGTAGTTCACTGTGTTCATCTTCATTCACGAATTTTATGCGCTCTGAAAGAGTATTTGCTAGTTTAGAAAAGTTCCTGATAAGAGTCTTTTTTAATGTCACGAAACTGTCACTTAGATGTCTGAGCCAAATGCATGGTCTAATGACATCCAGGATGGGACATGGAAAAACCATCTACAATCGAGTACTCTGTTCGTTTGTTTACATAAAGTCCCTTTGAACATAAATAAGATTGAATTTAGGTAGAGTTTAAGTGATCTTACCACTGGGACAGTGCCTAATGGGCATCTGCTAGATTTAGTATTAAACGTTAGGTTACTCATAAGTAGCATAAGTGATTTATTTGAATATGCTTTGAAGATAATTTAAACAGTAACTAGAATTCACGTTTTCAAGGTTAATTGGAAGCCGAATTGACTCTGAATTTTCAATAAAGATATCTAAATTGAGTTACTTAAGGGGTCTGAAAATCACGTACACGTCACTGCTAAAAGATAGCTTGTTGTCTATGGTTATTTCTTAAAGATTAACAAATAATTGTCATTGATAATAAGTTATGATGACCCGTATATATTCATAAATGATATTTTCTTGTAATTGAGTGATTCAGATCTTCAATAAGAGCATAAGTTGAACTTCGGATCAACTGAAAAGATGATTATTAGTAGTAATGCTAGCAAAACCAGTATATTACTTTCGTAACATTACATTCATAACAGTTTCAAAACTCTAAACTAGTTTCCTTCATTCCTATTTTCACAAACCCTTGTTGTTGTCATTACCTAAGACATCATTTGTTACCATGATATAGTCCAGGCATCGTTTTGTTTACGTCAAACAGTTGATTTCAATATCCAGACTTCTAATTTTGAGATTTACGAGTTTTAAGCTAATGTATTCAACGACGGTTAGAATGGAATGTAATATCTACGGCATATTTTCGATAGTTTTTACATTCTTTCAGTGGTAACAAATTGGATTAAAATATTCCATACAATTATAAATATGGCAATCTTTTTTAAAGTATTACTAATTAGGGACTTAAAATCTAGGCAATTTATATATTGATAAAAACGTACACACATGTTATTACATATCACATGTTTACTGAAAACAGGTATGCACAAATTAAATTGCTTTAAAACAGAACTTCATAATTTGACGTTACTAGTTATATATTATTGTATTGATATCACTGCATTATGTTTCCAGAAAATGGCGCTCCCAACTATTTACTGAAATTTGTGTTGTTTGAAAACTTTGATAAATCAAGCAACAGATTTCATCACATTATATTTTTGAATTAAATTATGTTGATGATCTCAGTTAAACGATAGCATTGGAGAAAGTTCCATAATGTTCTCCTATCCACGCTATCAAATGCTTTCTCATATTGGAGGAAGTTGATGTATAGTGATGAGTTCCATTCACTTGATCGCTCAACAGTGATCCATAGTGTTGCTATAAAAGACAATCATAATAAATAGGTAGGCGTTAGCAGTCTAAATGTTGACAACATGTGATAAGATTCAAGGAAGATACAACTACTAATTAATCACTCGCTAACGTATTATATATGTTTTTATTTCTAGCTTTAGTGATACAGTACGGAGTACCAGTCAAAGCTCTATGATTAAATTTTCGAGCTCAGAGTATATAGCTATAATGAGATAAGATTTTAAATAAGGTAACAGTTTAGTTCTTTCTTTTGATTTCAGCCGAAATGAAAAAAAGAACAATGAGCTTGTCTGACATTTTACTTTTGAAGGTGATACAATTTTATGACTAAAATCCTGTTCTTCACAAATAGTTTTGAATGAAGCATATCCAAAGTAATTCAGTTTACTAACTATAGTGATCATCAGTTATACAGAACATAATAAGTAGGAAAATTTACCTTAAAATCATCACAAGCGCTTAGTGCATATTGTTAACCATGGGTCAGATGAAATGATTCAATTCACAATAAATACACGGAAACATCAGCGATATAACCGTGACAGGGGTGACGACAATAATAATAATAATCGTGGTATGACGAATATGGAAAGAGGTAAAGAATTATGTGTGTGGCTACACATTTATTGAACAATAAGTATGATAATACTAATAACAGTGACAAGCTCACTACAAATAAGAAAACCATGAAGTAACAAATAACAATAGCAGTGTAATTAGGTGGAGTTTGATGGGACAAAAGAAAAACATGTATAAATCACTGAAGAGTTCTCGAAAAAAGTTAAAAGAGAAAATCCTATCATTCATTATTAGATAAAGAACTAACTGACTCTGATCACATAGTTCCACTAAGCATTTATAAGATAATGACTTGCTGTTGTTCTTCGATTAGCTGATTACTGGAAATACTTCAATTTGACTTTCTGTATCGATCGTCTCTAACATGAATATATCTAACGGTATTACAAAATGATCTAAGACTATTTACTATCATATTTAATGATATGCGTTTTGTGATTTTTTCAGCTTTTCAAAGTACATTCTACTGAAAGTATAATTCACAACAGGTAGATAATTAAAGACCTATTAGATAAACTTGACTTTTTAAAACATTTTTTAATCGTATATATTTGAAATCATGAGTCAATTGAAGCTAAACCACCATGGAAAACCTGAAATCACTAGACGGCCGTTTCGTCCTATTGTGGGACTCTTCAGCAGTTCGCATCCACGATCCCGCCTCGCGAGATTCAAACCCAGAAAATCTTAACTTTTATAAATTAATAATAATGGTGATAATATTACGTCATATGAAATCTGTTCTACGAATTATTTTTTTTCCTTTTTTTTGATTTATGATTCCCAATAAGTATTTTATTGATTTTAAGTAACCAATTATTTCAATATTTGCAATCTGTTTCATTTGTTACCGATACTGTAAAATTTTCATTCATTTTTTTGAATGCTAATTGTCACTAACATTATTGTTCAATGACAAATAAAAATTTTTTAAAAAATATAAAAATATTAATTTTCAATTTTTTGTTCAGATCTGAAAATCTGAAAAAAATTTTTTTTAAAAAAAGAACCTAATTAAACGTATGATTCCAAATTACTAACCGTTTTTTTAGCACAAAAAAAACTAAGATACAAAAATTCTGTCAAAAAAGCATCTAAAGCTTCAATGGATCAAGCAAATCATTTAGTGGGAAATAAAAAAAAACCTTAGTGATATCTTAAATCATACATGATGGTTAACTATTCTTATTGATTAGTTTATTAAAATCAAATTATATTAACTGTTAATGTTTTACAAAAAAAGTATGATTGAGAAACGCCGAGAAATGTGGAAGAATATTCAAGAACTGAAGTAATTACTCTTAATTCTGTTTATACACTTTTCCAGCGGTTAATCATTTTCAAGTTGTTACTGGCAAATAGATTGAAATATAATAATCATATTTAAATTTCATAGTTATTTATGTAGAAGCTTCGAAAGAGGAATCTACGAAGGAAGTTTACGATTGGGGATAATATTCATGAATATAACAAAGATACAGCTGTTTTACTTCGTTTATTGTCAGTTTTAATTAAGATTTCTTTAAATATGAGGAGCATAACTATAGCACGGTGCATCATGCAGAAGTAGATCAATCCAAATAGATTACAACGCAGTTGAATTAATATTGTGGTAAATTGTAATATTTATTGGTTTCGACAATTTTAAAGTAAATAATACATCCAGGAATGTAGGGATTTATTGTTTGAGTTCTTTTAATACTTAGCTCATCAACTGTATTTATTACATGTAATTTCAACGTGTTTATTCAGTCAGCTTCCCTTCAATAATTACCTTCATGAGAGTAAATAATTTCAGTTTACTTTAATATTTTTACTTTAACATTCTGAAGAATGTATACTACATCAGACTGACATATTTACTTAATTCATGTTTTGTAGTCTACTGTGTTTTAAAATATTTAATTATGATTACTCTTATGAGACTGTCTAAATAAAACTAACTAATTCATCGGCAATATTCTATGATATGCCAATTAATATCTAAAACTTACTACAAGATAACCAGCACTAAAAATTAGATACTTAATAGAGATTACATTGCTCAGGTTAACATTTCACTATGTTTGCCTATGTCAAGTGTTCATTTAATTTTCTGGGTAATCCGAATTACGAAGCATATAGACAGTTAGACCACGTTCCTTGAGTATATGTTGTGAGTAATTTACGAATGTTTATATGAGGGTTGTTTGTGTGGATTTTTAGTAATTTTTATATACAGTTGAAATCATGAGTCAATTGAAGCTAGA
>NC_031495.1:59699388-59711745 GCF_000237925.1 Schistosoma mansoni | reverse complement strand
CGAGGAGTCCCACAATGGGACGAAACGGCCGTCCAGTGCTTTCAGGTTTTCGATGCTGGTCTAGCTTCAATTGACTCATGATTTCAACTACATATAAAAAAATGTTTATATGTTTACTGTCCTGATTTTTGCAGTGGATGGATCACTTACCCCTCCTCTCAATGACTCGATATCGCATTCATTATATTTTACTGTTAGGTTGTTGGAAGTAGTCAGCTAGAAAATTTTGACCAAGGTTTTGTGCTCAACAACACGCGTCAGTAAAGCGTATCGAAAATCATTAAAGGAACCAATTCTCACTGTGAAACAATTACATACGTATAAACTGAATATATTTTTTTAATAAATTCAAACCAAGTTCTATAGTAATCACGTGGAATTAATAAAACAAGGTAATCGGAGAAGATACATAATTAAAGCGGGTAGACATGTAAACCATACTGTATTCAGATTGTAAGTAAAATAAACTGTGACGATAATAAATCAATACAGGTAAAGTACAGTTGTAGAGACAACAATATGATTGTTCACACTATGTACACAATCGGAGATTACGTAGTAAACGGATTGATATTAATCATATAGTTGATATTAAATCTAAAGTGATGAATAAATAAAATTTTTTCCGTCCTTAGCAACAAAATATAATTAAATTAGAAAAAATTAGGTTTAAAAAATATCAAGCGGAAAGGTATAAACAAATTAGACATAACTAGTTACGTTCTTATCTAGTTTATTGTCCATTCATTAGGTATGTGTACAATCAAGTTAGCAAGAGAAGCTAGATCTACTTTTCATGAAAGTATAACATTAAATTTATTTAGTTCTTGAGAATACCATTTCTACCATCCGAAGTTTTTAAAGCCTGTTCATTTTTTCCTAGATTAATTCTGATAATTTTGGCAATAACGGACTGATATTCATCCCAGATTAAACTCTTTAATATCTTGAATAGACCTTCACTTAGACACAGTAGAATTTGTTTTGTGGTGCGGAATAGTGAACTCTTAAAACGTTATTCAATGTAACTCAAATATGAATAGTTGGATTTTTATACATGGTAAGAAATGAGTACCTTAAATAATCTATGCTTTAGTCTTATTGTCATCATTGGGCGAGTACAAATCATTAGTTGTAGTTGATCGAGATACGCAAACCCTAAATACGATTCAGGAGAAAGAAGATCAATATCCAATAAGACACTGATCGATTACTGTCCTAAACATCAATGTGAAGATTCAAACAAACAATATAAAATGAATTCAAACTTCACCCCATTGCACAAGCAAGTGGCTATCAGGACTCAGTAGCTTAATGGATAACGGAATGGCGTTTGAAGCGAAAGGTACTAGGTTCGAGTCCCAGAGTGAACATCAACTCTGATATGCAGGTGCATCCAGCTGACGAGGCCCAAATAGGACGAGACGCGCATCCTGGATTCCATTGCTAGCCACTGTCCATCTTTGCTTATAACGCCTGTGTTTTAAGTTTATATCGAGGCAATACGTACAGCATGCACATATGCTAACAAGAGACTGATCAATGGGAAGATTCAAATAAACAATACCAATTGAATTCACTATCCATTTTCTTTACATTAATTTACTTGCTGTCAATTCTGTTCATGAAGGCTTAATATATTTTTCACTATGATCTGTGTTCATTGACGATCACTTTAATCCTGAACTATGATCATTGTAATCGATACATAACTGATGATCTAAAATGTATTTTGAATTCTCCTAGGTCTTAATCAACAAATCTTCTGTCCAACAACTAAAAGTTTTACTCTAACTAGTGTAGCGAAGTAGAAGACAATAATAGTTCTATTTGTAGAACCGAAGGTGAAGTCGCAAAATAAAAGCTTACTACACGAACACGTCAGTAGTTTTACTATAAAAATTATCGTTCAAGAATAAAAGCGACTTCTGATGTGCGAATAAAACGATAGAAAAGAGAAATTAGATTGGCGTACTTTTTGTAGGAATTAGCCTCCTTTTCCATCAACATAGAATAATGTGTGAAGAAAAGAATTTGTAATTGAGATCATTAGTCGATCACTGTTATGTCCCGATAACAATAGTGAATGGTAACTTTGGGATCTATTTATGAACCAATACTATGCATATATTTTTATCGTATGATTGCTAAATAACTAAACTATTCATATTCATGTCCCCCTTATTATAAGCTATATTTTGAACTATAAAATATTGTTATATGATTTACCATTTCTGAATTATGCCCTGTCTATTATTTATTATCTCCCCTATTCACAGCCACATTTGGCTAAATCTTGTACAAATGTTATTTTCTATTTTATGATACGATGTGGTCAGTTTGATTGGTACATAAACTAAGTATGTTTGAAATATAATGATTCAGACCGCAGATGCTGTTCTAGACTTAACTGGCTGGGCTAGGTAGAAGCAGGACAGATAAGTACTCTTGACTGCTCGTACGGTTTTGTGTGCCATTGGTCCGATCGATAATTCGCTGCTCTCTAATCGGCGGTATTGTCACGTTGAACATTATCAGAAAGTTCATTTAGCCACAAGATATAACAATCACTGTTAGATCACTGTTGAAAACCTGGAAGCACTAGACGGCCGCTTCTTCCTAGCAGAAAACTTTTCAGCAGTGCGCACCCATGGTCCCGTACACGGAATACGAATTCAGGACCTTTGGTTTCGCGCGCGAACGCCTAACCTCTAGACCACTGAACCGGCATTTATTAGTGTCAATGTATAACCTTTGCTTATGTATACTATATCCAAAAATCCCCTCAAATTAACCAGAAAACATTTATTGACCAAATATTTATGATATATTTCATCAGATCCCTTTAAGTAATTAATCTGAATTACCTACCATGAGTTATTTTGGCTTTGAGTCATCAACGAATACAGTCAGTTATTATATATTTATACATAGAAACAGATACATCTGTCTCTTTTTACAAGTATAATGTAGTGTAAATTATGTTTACTTAAATAATAACAAGAATCTTATCTTTATTATGTGAATTTTAGGTTTTTTTACTGGTCATTTATAAATCTATATACTTTAACAGATTGATAGAGAGACATATGTTCATCAAATTAAATGAAATATAAAGGTAAATAAATAGAAGACACTTTGCGTAGGTGTACTCATATAATTTACCATCCACCATTCTTTTTGTTTCTTATTATATAATAAATATGCTTAGTACATGCTTGTAATTTAGGTATTATAAGTCAACATACACTACTGAATTGATGATCTTTTACTTTTAATGTTAAATTCTAATCATACTGATGGTATTTATTAATATAGAACACTTGACAAACATTGTTGATTAGATTATGGTGTAAATAGAATGTTCATGTACATATGTGTCTATATATATATACTAACTATATTGAATTCAGTAGTATTGTGTCGTCTTTTCTTTTCTTTTCTTTTTGTATTACTTTAGATAGGTCAATCAAACAAGTGATTCAAAAACAAAATTCAACTATTTCTAATCACTAACAATCATTTTTTTTTGATCAATGGAATGTTCTTTTAAAAACTACGGATCCTTTATCAAAACAAACAACAACAACAAAAAAGAATAAATAAATAATTTAGACAATTTTTATTGGATACATATTGTTAATGCTTGATATATTGTATTATTGTGTTGATGATATTCTTTGTGGAATAATTTCTCAGTGAATCAAATTCAATATTTTGAAGAAAACAAAGATGTTGAAAAATACAAGTCAGTGTTTAGTGCTAATATCTTTACCAGTTATTTTCATATTTTATCTAAATTGGTCTATAATATTTTAAAACTTATACTTTAGGTTACATAAATCTTATTACATTTTATGCTCCCACCCCCTTCGCACGTAAAATAATAGTTGTAATGATAGGGAACAATTTTTTGTTACTATACTACTTCACCTGTTTGACAAAATCGGCATTTTGAAATTTGTTTTACTTCAGGTTGATTTTTTCATATTTATTAGAAAAATTAATTAATAGTATTGCAAACTGTAAATATCTATTTGGTATTGTTTGCTTGAATCTCCCCCAACTTTGAGATACAGTTACATTCATCTGATGAATCCTAAATAGGACTGAACGCATGTCTTGCATTCCATTGCTAGCCACTATTCTTCTTTGCTTGTAAATATATATATATATATATATATATATATATATATATATCCGTTGAATCAGTACCTGGAATTTAAAGTCAATAAACGTTTAAATATTTAATGTCTTATACTGAGAATTCAGTTTAGGTAAATATTCAAATTGCTGTACAATGTAGTAGCATTTAAAATAATATATCACCATATCTTATGAAGTTACGGTACATATGAAAAGTAAACTATTGACACAGAACATAATATCTTATACCACGAATAGTATAACATGATTCAATTATTTCAAATCACTGTCTAGTTCAATTCATTTGACATTGTACTTTAAATGAAACTGTTAATAATATCAAGACAATCCTAAACTATTATTATCACGCATTTTTCGATACAGAACATAGACTAACATTTAAATTGATTGACTTAACAATAGAAGTAGCAGAGTTGTAATTCGTTATATTCCTATTATTATATAATATAACGTACATTAATTAAAATGAAACTTTCCTGTTAAAACTTTACTGGATAGAAAATAACTTGACTGAAATGACATAAAAATAAATTTTACAGTGATTTTGTAGTATGGTCTACTTATACTCATATAAGTAGTATATGGTGATGGTCAGACATAGAATGTATTTTGGCAGGAGATCGATAAGGAAGGAATAGAAGTGAAGCGCAATCGGTACGAAAATGCATGAACAACGAAATCAGAGAAGACGGACTGATATTTGCAGAAGGAACAGTTAAGATTGAGATAATTGCTTGTTATTTTGCAAATTAACTGTTTACTTTATAGTTATCAGAATCTAGTGAGATAGTCTGTAATTTATGCTTAAATACATTTGATTGTCCCCAGTCGTGTTCTCGTTCACCACAATTTCACTTAAATTCCGACTACTTTGAACTATTAATGAACAATTACAAAACAAAATTAAAAAGTGAATTGGGTCCGATCAACCTTAATTTATAGAACTTTAGCTACGAATATTTATAACTATATTCATTAATTATTAATTTAATTATGGCAGGAGACGATCATTGATAGATCATTTATAGATTTATTATTATTATTATTTCCATTAAACAAGTATATGTTGAGTAACATCATATAAGTAGGACATAGTGAAACTGGAAAAGGTCTTCATAATTTATCATTATCAATCCTATAGTTAATCATAGAAGATTCAAAAGTCATTTTAGATTTCATAATATAGCAACCATTCCTCTTTTTAAAAAAGGATTTTGCCAGTCATAAAATTATTAAACATTCAAACATTATTATTATTATTAATGGCTTGGATAATGGCTAGCAGTGGAATCCAGGACGCGCGTTTCGTCCTATTTAGGACTCGTCAGCTGGATGTATCTGCATCTTAGAATGATGTTCAGGACTCGAACCCAGTACCTTTCGCTTCAAACGCCATCGCGTTATCCATCTTTGCTTATAATGTTTGTAAATTAAGGCTATATCGAGGCAATATACACAGCATGCACATATGCCAATAAGAAACCGATCAACTGCAGTCTTAAACATCAATGGGAAGATTCAAACAAACAATATCAAGTGAATATATCAACTTGTTTTAAATTAATACATAAGATAACGACAGCTTTAGATTTAAATTAACGTTATTGAGCATATATTTTTAAGTCATTAATACACAAGATGCAAATAAGAAAGAAAAGACTATTTGTGGAAAATAATTGTTTATTTTATAATTTATTTTAACTTTGAGTTGTTAGTTTTAGCTTTCATTGAGTGGAGTTAATGAGAGATTATTAAGTAGTAGTTGTTGTTGTTTGTAAATTTACTCTTTTGTAAACCAATCAAATAATAAACTACTTATTAAATCAGTATTAAATGTTTCGTATTTAAGTTTATCATTTTCAACTAATTTGAATGAATGAAATAATTCAAGCCTGTGTCTGTTTTAATCACATCTATAAAGGGTAAATATCTGTGCATCAGATACTTTATTTAACTTTAGTAATTACATCACTTATTTCTTTTATTTGTCAAACCCCCAGTATTGTAGTGAACAAGAAAACGAGTGAAGACAATCGAATGTATTCGAGCACAAAATTACAGAATATCTCACTAAAATAACAATCCATCGTTTCAAACGTGACTGTTCGTTTTTGTAAATATCAGTTCATTGTCTCAGATTTCAATGTTCATGCATTTTCATACCAATTGCGTTCTGTTCTAGTTCTTTCCTTACCGATTTTCAACTGAAATACATGCTTGACCACCGTTATTTAATACTCATGTGGATATGAGTAACCTACACCACAGTATGAGTGATTTAATTTCACATAAAATTTCACTTAGATGCATGACGTCATGAATTTATACCCCACCTAAGTGGTAATTTTATTTATAGCCTACAAGAAATTAAGCCTTTCGTTGCTTAAGAAGCTTAGGTACAAACAATTCACATAGTAAATACTAGGTTAAATCAACTGAGTTTCAACTAATTTACATATAAACAGTTATCTAGGACATCATCGATTTCACTGACATATTAAAATTTTTCAACATGAGTTAGACATGGTTCATGTAAATCCTAGATAATAAAACTTTCAATCCATACAATCGACGATTAATAGACAACTCATTTCAACAAGAAAACCATAAAAAAACTATACCTGTTTAAATTCACTTGGTATTATTTGTTTGAATCTTCTCATTGATGTTTAGAACTGTAATTGATCAGTCACTTATTAACATATGTGCATACTGTGCGTAATGCTTCGATATAGCCTTAATTCACAAGCATTATGCACACAGTACGCATACATGCCAACAAGAGACTGATCAATTGCAATCCTAAACATCAATGTGAAGATTCAAACAAATAATAAAAAGTGAATTTAAACTTCACCCTATCTCAAAAACTAGTGGCTATCAGGACACGGTAGCTGAGTAGATAACGCGATGGCATTTCAAGCGAAATGTACTGAGTTGGAGTCCCAGAGTGAACATCAACTCTGAGATGCAGATAAATCCGGCTGACGAGTCCCAAAAATAGGACTTAACGCGTGTCCTGGATTCCATTGCTAGCCACTATCCATGTTTGTTTATTATACCTGTTTAACATGATAAACTTGTAGTAGGATAATATAAATAAAGTTATATTATTGTTTCGCTTAAAAATGTGATATTCTTCATTATGATTTAAAGTATAGAGAAGTATCAAGTTCTTATTTTACAGACAGCAGTAGTTGAGCTCATTTTATTAACAACTGATTAAAGCATTTAGTTAGGGATTACACATCTATATCAAATCGTGTTTACCTTGTTATTAAACCACCTAAATATTTAACAATTTTTTTGCTTACACTATACAATTTAAGTAGTATTTGAATATTCAACAGTAGACCACGTGCAGACATCAAACTGTATTTTTTAATGATAAGATGGAACATTTAGTTTTTTTTTAATTTTTTTAAAGTGTAACAAGTGTATATCTACATCAAAAGTTAATTATTAGACAACTTTTAGACTTGATTATTATTAATTAAAAATAAAAAAATTTTGGCAAACTTATCAAACATTTCATTATCCAAATGATCACATGAATGTAAACTTACGATTTTTTTCTTAGTGACAGAAGGAATGCTCATTGTTTTACTTAACTAAATAATTGACTCTTTATTAGAATTAATTTTAAAATTTAAGATAAACCATTGAATCATAATAATATCTAGATACCCACTTTTACTAGAAAGAAAGAATATTTAAGTAAATATTTATTTTCACTTCATGTCTTATAGTACAACAATTATAGATTTATAGATATAAAGCTTTAAGATGGGTGTCATGAAAACGATGAGTTGCTGGAAACTTCTTAAGACTTTACGATGATTATTTAATTTGTATATTTTCATATCTGACTATCAACAACGAAGCTCAGATATTAGTAATTGTTTTAGTGTAAACCACATGACAGAAATGTGTTGTAGCATGTATTAGCAGTAAAATTCACCCATCTATGGTTTGTGAGATAGTTAGATCATTTACTGGAGGATTCTCAGCTGTAACCTACTCTAACATACTATAGTGACCAGTGAGGTATACGTTGGGAATATGTCTTTTGGTGATCAGTCTAGAGTGGTACAACAGTGCACTACGTTGCTTACTGATAAATTGAGCTAGATGGGATGTCATATACATTATGTTCATGCTTTACAACCAAAACGTGTTATTCTCCAGTTGAATATTCCTATTCAAGGTACCGAAATAGATGTTCACATTCTTTAAATCTGAATATTACGATCGCTTGATTTTCATTCTTACTTTGAATCGTTCCTTCTTAACCAAATTTACTGCATTTAACTTTACACCATTATTGGTATTACCGTTTTGAATTCAATATTTTTTCAGTTTAGTTATTTTCTTTATTGCACTACTTGTGTGAATTGTGACATTCTCAGTAGTTGAATTTTTTACCGAATCCTTCATATTACTTCGTAATTGACTGGTTGATAAATAATTTACAAACTCAAGGGTCTCCTTAGTTTAATGAAAACATTTAGTAACATTGAAAAGTGATATACTGTGTCCTACCAATAATTTAGCTGAAAAGAATCTCTTTTTACCTTCATTTTCCAATTACAAATATAAATATTAGTAATGAGCTATCCTTTAATATCATTATACCATCTTTCGTCCTACCCAGCGATACTGTCTAAGTAATTTTTATGATTTGTCTGAATGTTGATTAGGAATGAAGAAAAAGCTAATGATCAAACTCAAGATACAACATCAAACTTATCGCTAACAAATTCATAGGACCCTGGAATATGCACTAGAACTCTTCTTTTTGTTTATTCTATCTTCATAGCAGATTATTAATGAAATGAAGGAACAAACTTACACTGTTAATGGTTTGAAGTAAGATCAATCTGTTAATGGCACAGTCGCAACACTTCTGAGATGTTGTAAAATATTAGTTTTTCAAGGTTACACAACACGATCAAATAGAACAGGTGGAAATTAGAGTTCTAGGACTTTTCCGAGTTTTTTTAAATTTGTATAATTCAAAACAGTTACGTGACATATTTTAGTATATTCGATATGCTAAAAATGATCACATAAATACATTTCGAAACTCACTTTGCCACCAATTAATTGCCAGTCTGTAACGTACACTGTAACGTTTTGTTCTAATTCCTAATATGTACAAATCATATGAACTGAAGTAACACGTCTATGAATAATTTATTTGAATTTCGATCAGCTTCACAACCTAGTCATAATTGTATGCATTTCAAAGTAGTCTGTCTCCTAGACAAAAAATTATTACTCAGCTATCAATGTTTCTATGTGCATCCAACTAGACTTACAACCGTTTTCGAAATTATGAGGAACTGATGAATTTCATCAAGCTTACGGAATAATTGTTCATATAGCTTAATACAGTTTTTTTTGTCACCAGCCATTACCTTTACATTCAAGACTTTTTAGGTGAGACATTGTAGAGCATTATAGTTGATGAAATAAAAATTTAATTTTGTGAAGTAAAAGACGACAATAAAGATTATTAAAATAATGATAAGACGAAATAGAAATATTTATAAGTGTTCAAACAAAATTAAAACTGATATTTTTGAAGGTGAAAGTTATTCCTTTTTACTAGTAAATATCTCAGTATCACTCTTATAGATCTTTATGAAGTTTATATTACTTAAAGTGACTGCATGAGTAATTGTTTTATGGATAAATCCAATTTGGGTTTCGATAATTATTGCTAAAAACTTGACTAGCACCATTGATTCTTTATAATTACTTTACTTACTTACGCCTGTTACCCCAAATGGAGCATAGGCCACCGATAAGCATTCTCCAACCCATCATGTATTCATTCATTTTTTGACTCTAGTATTTGAACACCAAGCCGATCTCCAATTTTAAAAGCGAAAAATACTGACTGTCTAAACATATATATATAGGTTCATATTAGAAAATAAAGACTATTATTCATATGTAAAATACTGAGTCAAACCATTATGACTATTTGATATTTATAGGCTAACAAATAAACCAATAATTAAAAAATAATAGCCAAAAAATAACCACGAAATATTCTCCTATGGAAATAATTTTAACTGAGAATCTAGTGATAAAGATTAGTTTATATTTGTTTGAATGTTGAGATCATATGTAACTTAGTTTAATTTTCTAGAGCTCATTTCGCCAATACTGTGGTTTGGGTTACTTATATCCACATAAGTAGTATATAACGATGGTCGGGCATTGAATGTACTTCAGTAGAAGATCAATAACGAAAATGCATGAACAATGACAATCGGAGACAGTGGACTGACTTTGCAGAAGGAACGGTCAAGATTGAGACAATTGATTGATAGTTGGCAAATTAACTATTTACTATATGGTTCTCATATTTTACTGAGATATTTTGTCCCCCACTTGTATTCTTGTTCATTAAATATAAGGTAAAGAGTGCTTTTTTGGATATACCTACATACAAGTTTCAAGCAAACAAACAATTGTGATTACAAAAATGTTTGTATAACTTATATGTCATATCATCATAATCATATTTACTTTCACTGAACTCCTCTAATTTACTGATTATCATGATAACCATTACTAATGTTCCAGCTTAATAATTATTCATTCAGTTATAAAGTGATGGCAGAAAATACTGAAGACATGTATTTACTGAGATTACTTTTTAATAATGAAATAACACTATGAAAATGATGTAAACAGACTGTCTATGAAACATCATATGTTTCAGAGAAGACATTCTGTATATTTCAAATATATACATATTAAATAATGAAGTCTTAGAGTGTTAAATAAGTCAGTCTATTAGTTTTATAGTTGAAATCATGAGTCATTTGAAGCTACAACATCATGGAAAACCTGGAAGCACTGAACAGTCGTCTCGTCCTATTGTGGGATTTTCACGACCCCGCCTCGCGAGATTCGAACCCAGGACCTATGAGTCTCGCACGCGAGCGTTTAACCACTAGACCACGAAGCCGGCATCCAACGGTGTTAATGTTAAACTTCAACTAATCCACGAAATTGAGCAACCGTTCATCATTGCCTTCAGTGATTTGAAAAGTAACACTGCTAGAAATAGATAACAAATATTTTCATACTAATACTATCACTATTATTATTATTATTACTAAAAATTATTTATTTACTAAACATAATTTAAATTAATGTTTGTTTTTCTATACAAAAATAAATAAATATTTACTAAATTATAGAATTTATTTTATCTAATAAAGGAAATCAGATATGGAATTAGTTTATTATGTTTAACTACTAATCAATAAGTCAATTTATTTGACTGTTTCAATGACTTTCTTCTGTAATAACTATGCCATAATCATCATAGTAACATTGATTATCAATTGTATTGTCTTAAAAATCAGTCATATAAACTGTGTATACGCTATTCTATATATACGCATACTCAAACACACACTATGCTCATCTAAGCATATATAAACATATTTACATTTATGAGATAAAATGTCAAATAAGAGTCAATAGTGAATTATTTTCATTACTTTCGATATTATTACTATTACCATTATTATTATTATTAGTAGTAGTAGTAGTGCTAGTGGTAGTAGTAGTAGTAGTACTGATAACCGCTCGTCTTAAAAACAATCATCGAAATATATAATAAACAGTAATGTTAAAGATATTGAATCTCTAACATTCCAAAAAAAGAACAAAAAAACATATATCAGCATAATAGAAGTTAAAAATGAAGAAACGAAAACATAACATAAAGCTTAAAATAAAGAACAAACGAAACATTTGACTTTTTAAATTGATTTCATAAGAAATTCTTCTATTTTGAATTTAGTGAAAATTACATGGTTGTACAAAAATAAGTTTGTTTCGATTACTATCCGATGCCAATTTATTATTAGCCTGTGATCTCATATAGTATTGATAAGAGAAATCAATAGTAAAAAGATAAAATCAGAAGGGGTTTTGTGAAGAATTTAGTATTTTCGTAGTTGAAATCATGAGTCAATTGAAGCTAGACTACCATGGAAAACCTGGACGGTCGTTCCATCCTATTGTGGGTTAAGTGCTCTGGCGCGAGACTGGTAGGTCCTGGGTTCGAATCTCGTGAGGCGGGATCGTGGATGCGCACTGCTGAGGAGTCCCATAATAGGACGAAACGGCCGTCCAGTGCTTTCAGGTTTTCGATGG
>NC_031495.1:59697085-59699188 GCF_000237925.1 Schistosoma mansoni | reverse complement strand
AGATGGATAGTGACTAGTAGTGGAATCCAGGACACGCCTTTCGTCCTACTTGTTACTCGTCAGCTGAATATACCTGGGTCCTTCGAATTTAGTACTAAGAAAGAATTAGATGTCTGCCCTCACATGACATTGTTAATGTTTGGGTACATAAGCTAGTGAATAATATGATCGTCAATGCCGTCTGCTAAATTAAGTATATGGTCGGTTGATATAAAAGAATTTCTGATTAAATTATGTTTAAGAAGTAATAGTTTGTATGTTAATTCTGGTTATAACATTTCACATTTAGGGTGTCCTAATTAGTCATTATCAAACGTACAGATTTCGTGGTACACCACTTTTTCTATATGTCAATTTTTATCTACCATTTAATAGATTTTTCAGTCAGCTTATAAATTATTTTCATAGATTGAAAGCGTATACAGATGGTAAGTTTATACAAATATATAATGATAGACTTTGGTAGTAAACTGCTTTTAATTAACACTTTTATTATTTGTAATCATGTGATTAATTTGTTTTAAAGCATGTGCAGCAGTAGTATCAGAATAAGTATGAATTCACTTATTTCGCAACTTTCCATCGGCTGCTTGCAAACCAAAAGAATATTACAAATTACTTAAAAACAGTGGTTTTACATATCGTACACCATGTTTGTACTTAATGCAAAGTTCGTCAAGGCAACCTAGAAAACGTTTATAATTAAAACCTTCTATTATTCACGAATATGAAAATGCAAAACATTGTATATAATCAAGTGCTATAGAAGACAGTCTTCTCAAGTGCTTCGTCCATCGATTTTCGAACTTTGATGACATTTCAATCTACCTAGCCTTTTTAGATTAGCTTAAGCCCAGTAATTATTACTCTTGAATGTATATATCCACATGGGACCATAACGAGATCACAAGTTGTAAGGTGGTGAGTGGATATAGTTGACAGAAAACCGTGGACCTAGGTTCCACGCTACTTAGCACTCGTCTGCATGCTATAACTTAACCTCGAGAGAACTGATGCTCCCTGGTTAATCCAATCCCGTATCATCCGGCTTCACAGTCAGTGACATTATCACTGAGCTATCCGGGCTACGGCTGACCTCCTTTAGGATTGTAGTTTATTTGCCATTGATCGATCACTGAGTAGTGACGAATGTCATGTGTGTCAGGTGAAGACCTAATTCTATCGACCAATTTGCAAAGTGGCCACTAGTCTAGTTGACTCTTCATCACGTGAACTATCTTGAGAAGAGGTGATGATTGAAGGTTGTCAATTTCAAGTTATTGTAATGCCAAATACCAAAGTGCTCGAGCACAAACACTGAGTTTCTTGAGATATTTTCTTCCATAATCATTCTTTGGAAAAATGAGAGACAAACAAGTTGAAACTCAAGCACCTTGTGTATGATGAAGAAAAATAGTTATAACAGCTGATTTGGTAAAGAACTTTAATGACTGAATACAAGTGGAAGATGGAGAGTAAGAAAAGCATTTTTAAAATAAGTTTCAATCAATTACAATGGGAACCTATATTAAAGAGAAATTTATTGTAATGATGCATAATTAGTTCCGAGAATTTTTTTTGCCACAAAATATTTAGCGCTGAATAGAGCTGTTATTATTATTACATGAGTAGAAAACTCAAGTGTTTACCAAACACCTAATGTTAAAAGATTGATATGAATTAAAGAAACATACAATTTGCTTTACGAGACATTGAAAAAAGGTAAAATGTAATGTCTGTCACTACAACACGGTAGAGTATGAATTAATATGAATGGCATAAATGGTAGTTACCTTAAAGTCCCAGTTACAACTCGCCAGTTAATAGGTAAACCAATGAGAAACCTAAGTATCTGGAGCTTACATTACACTTAGTATTGTTTGAATATAGTTTGTTTGAATACTCCCATTGATGTTTAGGACTGCGAATGGTCAGTCTCTAATTGGCATATGTGTATACTGTGCGTATTGCCTCGGTATAGCCTTAATTCACAAGCATGGTAAGCAAAGATGGATAGTGGCTAGCAGTGGAATCCAAAAAGGGCGTGTCCGCTGGATGTACCCGTATCTCTGAAAAAAGGGACTCTGGGACTCGAACCAAGTC
>NC_031495.1:59651439-59696885 GCF_000237925.1 Schistosoma mansoni | reverse complement strand
AAGTGAGTGGATAACGCGATGGCGTGATCAGCAGAAAGGTCTTGATTCGAGTCTTACTGAAATCAACTCTGAGATACGGGTACATCCAGCTGACACGCGCGTCCTGGATTCCACTGCTAGCCACTATCCATCTTTGCTTACAAACCATTGAATGTTAAAATATAATGTAAGCTACATCTGACGTCAATGTTTATTGAACAGAAAATTTTTTTATCAAAAAAAGACAATAGAAATCTAAACTATCGTTACTTTTAATTCGATTTTTGATGATAAATGTGGGTTCCTGTAATAGTAACTATGAGAGAGTTTTTAGTAAATAATGATATGATTGATTATTTAATGACCTTGAGACATATATTGATTTGGCAATATGTGCAGTTTTTACATAAAGTTAAAAGGTGAATTTATGTCTATGAGTAAAGATATGAAAATGCTTTTAACATTTTTTTTTCTCTTAAGAATGTCTCGAAAATTTCAACTATCATAAATACATGTGATTGTTTTGTTAGTATAAAGTGTGTTTAGCACAGAATTATAGATTTGTATGGTGTTGGAAATAGATCAAATATGAAACTAAAGCTAAGTACATGGAATTTTTCAGACTTAGTAATTATATATATGTTTACGGAGAAATATGAAAAAATATATGATCATAGACAAATGAATGATGATATATGTCTTTGTGAATTTGTGGCGAGACTATAATTTATGGACGAGCCAATCAGAAGCATTTGAGGGATTTCAAGGACATAGCGCAAATCCCAGTACCTGATGCTTATATACAATCGGTTCACAGAGGATTTTAGAGAAGATGCGACAATTAAGTGGCTACAATAAATGGGACTACTAAGAAGTTTCTTTATTTGTAATTGCGGTAATCAATTGACTTGTAGACCTTGTGCAGGCTACCCTGATGATGTTATCTTTCGATGTAATGTATGTTAGAAGAAGAAGTCTGCTAAAATAGGAACTATTTCTCTCCATTCAGATTGAGACTAAGGCAAATTATAATAATTACTGCGAACTGTATAATGAAAGTACCAGTATTATTGGCGGCAATATTCGCAGATGTTGCTGCAGCTCCGGCTGTTCTGAGATATGAGTGTTGTAGGGATATATACGTAATAAAAAGGAAAAACTTACACAACCGAAGTACATGCAAACAATATTGAAGCTATCTGGTTGAGGCTGAGAGAGTTTTTGTGACTTTATCGGGGCTCCAAAGACCGACTATTATGGAGCCATATGGATGAGTCCCTTCACCTTATGCATTACGATTTTAGAACCTTTGAACCTCTTTCTAACCATGACAATTTTCTGGACTATGTGAAAGAAGTGTATCCACTTTAATTCTTTGGTTTTGTATAATATTTTTTACTCTATACTCTCTGTATACTGATTGGCTAATATTTCCCAACGTCACTCGAGATTCGTTCAAAGGTTGTCCAAGGTCGTCGAATTTGTTTCATAAGGCTGATGATAATTCATGATATATCCATCTAAGTTTTTATCCCGAATAATTCCTTTCAACATAAAAATAACTTTAGTACCTACTAAATACGTACTAATTTTGAGCATTGCCAAGAGCAAAATTGATAATAATAAATTGCTCAATCATATTATTTGAATATTTCTAATAAATTAATATTGAAAGTAAAGATTAGACGTATATGACGAAAGTGCCACAGAATCATCTCGAAGAAATAAAATAATGAAGGTGGAAAACTTGAGTTGTTCTGTTTTTCTATAAAACGAATTTTAGCATATACTATGCTTTGAATAACGAATACGAAGTACAAATTATAAAAACATCCATAAACTCGAAGCTACTATGTCTACTCTAAGCAATTTACTCAGAATCAAATCTATTAACATTAGCCTAGACTTGTTCCGTTTATGTCATACTGTTCTGAAAATTCATACCTATGTGTGGAAAATTTATATTTTGATTTTCTGCTTGTTGACTATCGAGTTTCCTCAATCCAGTGAATACTAAAACTGTAAAGGTGATAACAAGTATCTCCAGAAAACACTTAGATGCTCAGTGGTATCAGTAATGTTACACATTTATAAGTGTGAAACTTGAAATCATTGCCTGTTTATTAAACTCAACATTTCAACACTTAAGGTATAGCTTTTTACCTTTACTTTTTATGTTAATATTGACCATGATGAAACACTGAATTAATATTTATCTTTATAGATGATACGGTCTCACAAATTATTCAATCAGTTGATTTTAGTTACTTATAAGTAGTGTGACCAAAATACTAACTTTAATCAAAACTTCCATCAAAATGGTATTCAATGTTTGGAAATTTGAAGTTTTTCAAAAAAAAAGTAGATTCAAGCATTTAGCCACGATTAGTTGTCAAGTGTTTAAATTGACAGACATTCTCTTCGCCTACTAACCACTATTGATCCCATCGCATATTTATTTGCTTCAGTAAACTTATAAACCACTTGAGTAGAGCTTATCACCTAATGCACTAGTAAGACTGTCAGGTGATCTTCGTGTTTATAAAGCTGAAAGTAGAATCTCCAGACGGTTCACCTTCTTGAAAACCAAAGTTATTCAATACGACGTTTTTTATCTTATTGTGTCCTCTTAAGAATAATCATCAAGAAAACATAACAAAGCATTATTCGACTTTGAAATTCCAGTCCATTAAAAAAGAAGCAATTCACGAAATATATGAATTTTCTTTTGTAAGTAGTAGTTGTGCCATGATTCGTGTTAGACGTTTAGTATTGGAAGCAAATGAATTCTTCAGTCTGTTTTAACAGAGAGCATTGGAAATGGATATAATTAAGAGTAATAGTGAGAAATTCCTATAATCATAAAAACTAAGTACTACTGTATCTATCGTTCTTTCTCCTTTTCTATGCATACAGAAGACTATTCACAAAGAGAGCGCCGATATTCATACTATGAAAATTCTGGTGTCAAACCGAGTAAGTTCTAATTACGATTTTGACTATTTTAAAATGAGTCTCTAAACGGAAAATCGATTTCCAGTCAAGCCTCTATTTTGGTAGCACAGTTCATTGATTACTAAACTGGGACTAATATCGTCTTTATCTAGTCGCTATTTACCCCGACTGAATCCCATAGACCGATTCGCAATGTGATCACTGGTCAAAGCGACCCTACATATAATGTACTATGCTGAAATATTGGGCATTTGCTAGTCGTTGGCGGGAAATTCTGAACCTAGGTTTCGTGCAAGGTGTACCTGTAATTCTGAGGGAACTGACTTTCTCTTGGAGATTCAGTTTTATGTCAGCTGACTTCTCCATCAAAGACGGCATAACTGGGATATTCAGGCTTCAAATGACATCCTACATTACTGAGATAATTACAGACTGATTGATCACTAAGTAACGAATTATAACTAGTTATCTTCGATCAGTTATGAATTGAAATATTTCAATTTAAGGTATATAAAGTACGAGTCACTCTATATTTTGTTTTCAACTTTATTGTCTCCAGGTGTTAGGGTACTACGGGGAAATGATTGTATACACAATACTAAAATCTCAATACATTTTATTGATTTAAAAAAATTATATAAAAATGTTAATGTTAAAAAATTTAATAGAGAATGTTAATCGTTTTCAAGAGATACGACAAAGTTACATATTAGAGAGTAAATTAGGCTTGGTAATACTTAAATCCCAATATTAATGAAATGAAATTTAAGGAAGACCACTCCAATACTTTTGAACCGATCCGTATATAAATATGAATATATGTATATAAAGTTATCAACACTTTTATGTTCATAGAACTCTAATGTAACAACCCTCGTTTTTTTATAACTGAGGTTAGTACGAATACTTAGTGAGAGAATTTAGTCCACTCATGTTATTCTATAAAATGATAATGTTGTTCGATTACTTATACTACATTTGATCTTTAAAGTGAACCATATTGTGTTATGCAGTGTTTTCAGTTTTTATAATAAATAGCTTGTTCACTCTTTGTTCTTTACCGCTGACCATCCTGATAAACTATAACTATTCAAATGATTTTTGAAAAATCCATCATTGTTGAAATCATGCGTCAATTGAAGCTAGACCACCATCGAAAACCTGGAAGCACTGGACAGCCGCTTCGTCCTATCAAGGGGCTCTTCAACAGTGCGCATCCACGATCCCGCCTCGCGAGATTCGAACCCAGGATCTACCAGTCTCGCGCCAGAGCACTTAACCGATAGACCACTATGCCAGCATCCAACGGTGTTAACGTCATATGCTCACTAATGAGTGACTTCAAGGGATATTTACTCGAGTTCTAATGGGAATCAGTGACCAGTGGAGTTCAACCAAGTCTGTTGTAGAGATATCAACTAACTGAAGACAATTGGTGAACGGTTACTCAAAATCGTGGATTGGTCGAAGTTAGACAATAACACCGTTAGAAGCGGAGATCTAATCGTCATGTAGGCTAAATATAGGTCGTCTGGACACGTTTGTTTGGACCATTTGTAGTTAACAGAGGGAGATGCACTTGTAGGCGATATAGATGTTTGTTCACCTTCCTAAAGATGAGAGCCAATAATAGGGCGAAACGGCCGTCCAGTACTTCCAGGTTTTCCATGGTGGTCTAGCTTTTTTATTGACTCATGATTTCAACTATGAAAATATTAAATTATCCACAAAACCCCTTCAAATCCATCATTGTTAATAATCTACTTTTCCCTTGATGATTGTATTCAATACTGAAAGTCAATAAATCGGCATGTTTATTCAAAACAATTTGCAGAATTCTTTTCAGTTTTAAAAAGCATCTAACTTACCATGAATGTAATATAATTTGTCATTAACATTTTTACTTATCTCTTGAATAAATATGTCAATATTTTACATGTTTAGGTACAAAAATAGTGAAAGCAGGTTCATTCAATTGTACCGATTCTTTAAGCTATGGTAAGTATTTTATAAATTTGACATCACTTTGAACTAAGCTATTCATCATTTATTTATCTTTATACAATATCACAGATTCTTATCCCATAACATCAATATAAATCTTAGATTATCCACACATTAATTAGCTCTTGAGAATAACCTTGTACTCTACAAAACCACTCCTTATACTTGTTGAACATTTTATCCTAATAGAATAGGGTTTTTCTGATACGTTTTCAAACGAGCAGCTGACATTCTTAACTAGGTAGAAAAAATTACCAAAAACATTTTTCATCTTCAAGCAAGTATCATTATTCAAACGGTAATTACCATTAACTGAAGTGCTATATATATGTAGTCAGATGAGATGATCATTTTAAATAATATGCATGAAACGCTTACCTATTTGCAATGTAATTCTAAAACATTCTTTATTATCGATTTACTTATCATTTTATAACAAACCGGTAACACTTTACTAATTGGAAGCAAAATTGTTTAAAAAAAGAATAACATGAAGCACAAAATGGTAGTAAACCTTATCCAACCTTGTCTTTCAGTCATAACAGACTCATGATTCACAGTCACTTAAAATGTGAAAAATGCTTTCCAAAAGCAGTAGGTTTACATGTACCTTCGGAGACAGGTTTACAGAAAAAATAAATAGAAGGACCTCTTTTAAGTTCTCTGAATATGCTCCTGGAAACCTACGACTGAGAACAAACAGACTTCACAAGTGCATGCATTCAAAATAATTGACGGACAAAGAATACCAATCTTACTCCGTTTTGTAGAGGCGATCACTCAGAACGTTTTCAACCTGACCTACGTATACTACAGGGAAATTGTGATTAGCCTTCACCTCCTATGGTGACTGGTGTTTATCTAGCAAACTTTATTAATTTTAAATTTCTTTTCAATCCTTTCCCCATACATGCCCTGATACATTCATTTATTTTATTCTTTATCATGCTGAGCGACTACCCAATCACTTATTTATCCAATTGACTTTTCTTGGCCTCTTTTATCTTCATTATGATTACTAGTAGCTATAACACCTATTCAACTGTGAATTATAACTTCCCAGTATATAAATACACATTGGTCTTCACTATGTTTATCTATACACTATGTATCTACTTATCATAATTTTTCTTTCGTTTTATCTTAACGCCACAAAATCAAGTATGTTAAGACAGTTGTTAGCTAAAATTTTCCTCGCCAAACTAGAAAATAGTCCACTGGCACAGCAGACTGACAAGCTACCATTGTAATGGTGACATATGGACGATACCTTCATCCTTTGTAGCAACCATACTGACCCGATAGAAACACTCAAGTGATTGTATGAAGTTCATCCGTCCATAAAATTCACATGTGAAGAAGAAAAGTGAAGTAGAATAGCCTTCCTAAATGTTCTACTTACAAGTAGTATAGATGGGTCATTAAAAAGAAAATCAAACAAGAAAATTACTTGGACTGGCCAATGTACAAAGTTCTTTAATTTTGTTACTCTACAATATAAAAGGAACCTGATTAAGACACTTCATTATAGAATAAAGACTATAAGTTCATTAGATGCGGTTGAAAAAGAAACAAAGGCACTGCGTATGATCATGAAAAAATGGATATTCTGAATTATTTATAAATAAACATTTAGCCAAGAAAAAAGAGCATAAGGAAAGCCTTACTGTGCGCCTACAACTTAGAGGCGATACGACCATCGAAATGCTAATAATAAAGTTCCACAGAGCAAAGAACTTATCATGCAGGTAAATTGCAATTACTCTTTTCTACTCATCCAATGGTCACTCCGGGATTGAAAGGTAAGTTACCTGGACCAGACACCTATTTCTGTATCTGTTGATTCAACTACTCTTGTGAAGCAAGTTATATTGGCAGGTGTTCTCGGAATTTGTATTTTCGGGCTCGTGGTTAAGCAAAGATATAGTCGAAACTGTTCAGCTCATTTAGTTTAAACGGGCCATACAACCAACATGGAACAATCATTCACAATAATATATCGTATTAACAACAACCTGCCTAAATCAGTCAGACTGAGAATCCTTCAGATACCTGAAGCAATAGCTATTCGGATCAAAAAGCCGGAGCTTTGCATCCAAAAGAAATATGTTCAGCCGCTCTTTTCACTCTGGCCAACTTCCAGCCCAACTAGTTAATAATCATTTTTATAATATGGTGTCGTAATTTAATTGATGTTCATTTTCGTAGCTTAAACTTATCTATTTCACATATATTATTATTACACTTGCCAACCTTTTTGAGAAATTTATTCAGCACTCATCCCTATTTACTAATTAGTACCCAATTCATATTATTCTACATATTACGTCATTTCCGGTTTGCAATTACATTATTACTTCTCTCACCCCCATGTTAACCATATTTATTCTAATAATTTATCCCACAACTTCATTTAACGTATAAGCTTATTCATGTCAACACTTCATATTAGTCATTCGAACATTACCGTTTTTACTTTGTATCACAAACAATCCTAAATTCACATGTTATAATTTCAAATGGTGTACTTTGCTTCAAATCTGGCCAATTTTATGGATTAGCAATTTTAATATCTAATTGTAGAACCTGACAAGGAATTATTAAAAAGAATATTCTTCGTCCATATATCTGTGTTTTAATAGTTATACATTTAATTGTAATGCTAGGTTGTATGTAGCTGATGAGAAACTGTGAAATTCATTTTGATCTGCAAAACTTGTTGTTCTTGTTAAATCTAAATTTATCAGGGGATCTGACTGCATGAAATTAGTAAATCCGTTAATATAAGCATAAGTAGTTCGTAATGATGTGTAAAGAACAACGTCAAACGAACACAGCATCTAATATCACGATCCTAGTGACCATCATATATTCTACTATGTTATCTTCTTGATTCGAACCAGCTTATTAATCATGCTATTTCTTTGTGCTTACTCTTTTTTTCAACTCGTTTTATGGTGATACACAACCTATTTTCAAAACTAATCATATTTTTATCTTATTTCTATAACTCATCAACCGTCTGTCTTTTCTGTTACATTGGCTATTTACTATTTATCAATGATTACAATAATACTGTGTTCTTTTCGAATTTCCATGGCTAGTTTACATTTTTTTACTTATATATAACAACTTTTAGTGGGATTTTTATTTCTTCATTGAATATGTCATTATTGAATGACTAAAGTAAAAGAAATTGATGGGTATTTCCCAATTAATATAACTTTAAAAATTAGAAATATACTTCTTACATCAACGAGCTATTTTATTAAGTAGTTGAATTCATAAGTCAATTTAAGCTAGACTACCAGTAGAGTCAAATCGTATCTGTTATGAAGCAGTTACTGCTTGAAGAAATTGATGGACGGCGGCAAAATTTCGTGGATTGTTTGAATTTAGACATAAACGCCATTGGATATCATCTCAGTAGTCTAGAGGTTAAACGTCCGCACTCCATACTGAAGGCTGTGGGTTCAAGTCCCATGTGCGGGATCGTGGATGCGCATCGCTAATCAGTCCCATACTAAGGAGAAACGGCCGTTCAGTGATTCCAGGTTTTCAATGGTGGTCTAGCTTAAATCGACTCATTAATCCAATTATTAAATTACTACAATTTCCATAAACTCTCATTCTGATATCTTATTAAAGCTTATATACAGAGTTAAATGTTAGAATTTCACGTAATTAGAAGTTTAAGTTAACACTACCAAACAACAATCATCTACTCTTCTTAAATAAACTGATAGAACCTTACAAATATACATAAAATTGGTCATTACTTCGTGTACCATTTCTACATAGTATACACTACAATAGAATATTCACGTATCTTAATTTTAATGATACAATCAAAAATGAAACTCTACATTCCATTGTAACTTATTATATATAATGAAATTTTTCTAAGAAAAAAATGTTAAGAAAATTGATTGTTTTTTTTTCTAGATTTTTTTATTTATTTAACTTTTATTGGCACTGTACTTTTTTGTTACCATAGAAAAAAAACATACCTAAAAATAGTTAAACAGTCTTGGAATGTTTAGAAAAATAATTTTTTTTGTTTTTTAGAATATTTAAAACATTTCTAATCAAATCATTTATCTATATTAGTGAATATTTGAGAGACTGTCAAACAAAAAACAGAAAAAAATATCAATAAATCATAGTTTTATATCGTTGAAATCATGAGTCAATTGAAGCTAGATCACCATGGAAAACCTGGAAGCATTGGACGGCTGTTTCGTCCCATTGTGGGATTCCACAAAATCTCCTTCTGATAAATCGTAGTTTCACCAAATTACAGAATGTTATCAGTTCAAACAAGATAAATGTATTGAGAAAGTTTCTACTTCATTTATTGTATATTGAATAGATGAGCTAAATATTTTTCTTTGACTTAGTATTCCTTAAAGTAATCTCAATCTTATTATCTGTATATATTGATAGTTTAGTTATTAAACATAAAAGGATTAAGAAAAATCTAAATTTTTTCATGCGATATATAACAAAATTACAGATTGCTTAGTTAACTATCGAGGAATTGTACTCAAATGAATTCACAGCTAATAATACTAGGAAAAAGAAAGAAGTAAGACCAATGAATATAGGATATGATCTGGATGAGAATAATTGACTTGAACAGGTAGGGCTTTTATAATTCCAAGATTGCGAATCTTATCCCTCACTATAAAGATATTCAACAGCTGATTCAGGTACAGTTTGTTTTACCTGTTTTACTGAATATTTAGACATAGAGACTAGTGACTATCTATATCTATGGTAATAAGACTGTGAATTACACTGATTATACGAAAAAATGTTGCTCAGTTCTCAGTAGCATTTGTTGGTTCCACCTCCCTACATACATAAACATTGTACAATTAGTAGTTACAAGCTTAGTCTCGTACATAAAACAACCCTATATTTAAATTCACAACGTTGAAATATTACTGTTCTATATATTCTTTTCATAAAAAAACATAGTCGTTAGCATCTGTTTTAAACTTTAAAGCTTAATACTCAGGATGCCTTTTGAATGACAAATTAAACTATTGAAGTAATTACATCAGAGTGTCGGTGTTTTGTACTGGACATGTATTGAATATCAACTTGTGATGACATAGAACTTCATCCTTTTAATCATTTTGTAAAATATATGAGCGTTTACATTTGATTTTCTATCTGATATACTATACAATACTTTTGTCAAAGACATTTTTTTTCATTTTTTCTTTTAGAAAATGGTTCAAGTGACTGGAATTCAAGTAATTATCGTCACTTTCCACGATTCAAACCTTCTGTAAGTTCATAAAACCAACCTATATTTTAGTCTATAAGTTCTGTTAAACTTTATTATTCAATCTTTCTCCTTTTTGACAAACTCTTAAAAATATTAATGTTTCAATGTGAACATTACTAAAAATTTGAATGAATAATTTTACAGAAATCGGGTAACAAGAAAAGGTTGATCGGTGGAACTGATATATATTCAGAGTTTAATTACCATATCACTGAGTGATATTTTTTTATTGCCAAATTTAACATTAGTTTCATTATTATTTAAGAATTCTCAGCAATGTACAACCATAATTCATGATCTCTGAATCAAAATACAACAAATATCATTTTCAGCCCAACGATTATATATTTCTTCTCATTTCTAGATGATTCTCCAGATGGTATTAATCACTGACGAAAATTTATTATTTTGATTAATGTAATCAAAATGAGCATAACAAACAGAACAATGAAGACAATTATAGTTACAAGTGAATATTCTGACCAACATGATAATAACCTTGAAATAATCACTAGTAAACTGATATATACAACAAATTATTTCACTTAAAATTACCAAATTTTTTTAAAAGTATATCTTAGTATTAATCACGTAGAGTATTTATACAATAGAAACAAAAATATGGACCACAGAAACAGATTGTTTGTTTTTAAGAAGTTATTGAAATATCTTAATAATTAAAAAAAACCCATAAGATAAATTCATAGATTTATATTGATTTGTAACAAGTGAGTTAATTTGCTATGAATTTTTAATTGATTAAAATATTTGGTCATACACTAATGAAAGATTATAGTGTTAGCAACAAAATGAAGTTGTGTTTTTTTTAAATTGGTAGATACACGTTTACATACCTTTCAATGTATATAGAATAAATAGTGTAATTGATTATAAACACTATGCATAACTAATGAAGACTGATTAAAGAAATGCATATATCTGTATCATATTACTTCTTTTAAAGTATTAAACAGTATTAATGTGTATATCTGAAACAACTAATTTTGTTCTTGAGACTTGAAGTTATTTAGTGTTACAATTAGAATTGTTATCAGTTGAACTGTGACTAGCCATCCGTAAGATTACATCATTTGTTCTCAAATGATACTACTATGGAACAGTTTGATTTTAATATTGACAAAACATTTGGGTATACCCAAATAGGAACAACGAGGTTTAAAAAATATCAACGGATCACTGGTATTCATTCTGAAACATATTTTTTTATACTAATCGTTCTCTAGTCAGGTCATATTTACATATCCATTTTAATAAAAGTAGGAAATATTACAGCATTTCAATCTCAAAACAAAGATAGCAATATCACACATATTCAATGAAAGACTAAATAGGAACTCTATGTAGTTAGAAAACGTTTTACATGATATTGATCAGGTTGGTATAAAATTATCTTTGGTGTATGTCAATATGCTTTCGGAAAGACGAAGAGATTTTACCAGACTCTTCACGAATAACAAATGAGAAGGGAACCATAAAAGCGGCTTCAAGCAATATCCAGAACGAAGTTAACTAAGATGTTTAATACCAGAAAATCTGCTCAATGGCCTTCAAGAAAGTAAAAAAACGCAATTGAATGCAGTGAAAGCAAACAAAATATAAAATGAAACAGTGTTTACTAGTCGAACTAAACTAAGAGGAAAACAATTCAAATGATCTTCAGACTCCCTTCTGTTATCTTCCAACAAGAACAGTATTCAAATTGTAAGAAATCTAAAATGATTATACCCTGTTATAAGAAGGATACCACAGATATGAACTGTCCCTAATAACATGTAGTTGAGCATTAAAAAGTATTTTGAGTAAAGTTTCCCATATCGATCAAAATAATACAGATGGATTGATTTGTAGTAGACTACATACAATCATACAGTAGATTTTTGTTAAAATTGAATTTAACAAGGATTGATGTCTATGGAGAATATTTTAGCCTATTTATATCATAATTCAACTCATGAATTTGAATAACAATTTTATGAATTTTGAACTTCCATCGCTCATTTTTTTGGGGTGCTCCATAAAAACTAATATATATATATATACTTTATTATTATAGTCGGCGGAATCATATCATGATTAACAAAGCTTTATCACTTGTTTATTTTAAATTAAAACGTCCCTGGAAATTAGAAGAAAACTTAACTAAAGTATACAATATTCTCCATGAAAAATTGACAGTTTAGTTTTTATTACACGTTTTATGCTAAAAATATGAGTTCATAACTAATAACTTCTTTACTAATTAAATTTACCTTTAATCTAACTAAAGTTCATTTATTATTAGGATGTGGGGTGTGGGCACTTGTGGAGATTGTAATAATTGTTATTAGTTGAATTCATCCCTCATTCGACATCGTGGAATCACACTGCGGAAGAGTCCCATATTAAAAAAAGCTGTCCAGTGTTTTCAGGTTACCAATGGTTGTTTAGCTTAAATCAACTCATGAATTCAACTATTAAAATTTATTTATCTGGCGCGAGACTGATAGGTCCTGGGTTTGAGTCTCGCGAGGCGAGATCGTGGGTGCGCACTGCTGAGGAGTCAGTTCCACCATAGGACGAAACGGCCATCCAGTGCTTCCAGGTTTTCCATGATCGTCTAGCTTCAATTGACTCATGATCTCAA
Source organism: Schistosoma mansoni (assembly GCF_000237925.1). Lineage (NCBI taxonomy): Eukaryota > Metazoa > Platyhelminthes > Trematoda > Strigeidida > Schistosomatidae > Schistosoma > Schistosoma mansoni. The sequence goes on along the minus strand of NC_031495.1, from coordinate 59,684,004 downwards.
CTATATAAAATAATGTTTAAAGACAAAACTTCCCTCTTCTCCTTCTTCTTCTCTTTTGGCTATGATTAGATCCAAAATTGCATTATACTTAATTCAATAATCATTCACATGATATATTTTTTTAAAATACACTATATAGTATTTCAATGTCTTGTGATTAAGAAAAACCAATGACATACATTTATAATCATAATAATCTATAAAGTAATGATGACATACAGTAATAGTAGATAATTATTCCATTTTAATTTATCAATATAAACAATAAAACATGGTGATAATGAACAAAATTTATACTGGACCTTAGTAACAGAATAAAAAATTGTAAGATTATTTATATCTAATAGAAACATTTGACTGTAAGTTTTTTTCTTTTTTCTTTTCCCCCTTTGATATCATTGTATTACACACTTCATTAACAAATGTATGATTATCATCACAAGTAATAGATTTCTATATCATACTATATATATAGAGTTAACTATTCATTGTATAACGTAACATGGTTTTACATTTTCAATATTGACTTGGAATCTACTTTATAGAATGAAAAAATTGAAAATGGTAAACAATCTGAATCACTATCTATAAATAGAAATATTAGTCCTGTGGCAATTGCTTCATCTACACCAAAATTAAATCATAAAATACCGACAGTTATGAATATAACAAATTCATCTGTCGTTACAGGGAATTCTTTTGAAGTATCTGCTGATGTAAGTTATATATTGCGCTTAAATGTATATATACCTTATTTACTCTTATAATTGTAATTTAAATGAATAAAATGTATTAACTAGGTGAATTACACATATACCTTTTGTTTTCAACAGTTCATATACATAATAACATAAGTTAATGACAATACAACCATGTAAAATTGAATTCAGAATTTCCGAACCTTTTTAATAGTAGAAACTGTAGATCAATGTTCAATTGCTTTTGTTTTGAATATCAGTATATTTCCCTATTATACTGAAACATAAACAAGTTACCTGTTATATATATATATATATATATATAAGGGAATCAGTATTTAATCATTAATCTAGAATTTTAACTGAGTTGAATATCTAAATAAGCGAAAATCGTTCTGTGAATATCATACAATTTACAATAATTAGTCACTAAATAATGAGCAATGTTATACTATCTACTCCTAAGTATCGATTGCAATCTATTGATCAAGTTATAGTATTTTCAGTAGACTAGTTGACCTGATGCTGAAGTGTCCATGTTTGTTTATGGATTATTGAAGTCTTGGTCTTGAAGTTCGTAGTAGTTAACGCTTGTTAGAGGCTACCAGGAACCTGATACTCACTATAAGATCCGTTATCTACTAAGGAGTAAACAAGGTTACAGTGGTTTTTACTCAGTGACTGATAAGTATAGATACACCTTAATAAAAAGTGTTAGCTACTATGAATTTTAGTCTCGGAATGTTTTGCCTTTCCTCTCCTATTACCTTAACCTAATAATAAACTTCAAAAATGACAAGTCAACAGACGTTTTGGTAATTATTATAAATGTCATTGAATTTGATTTAGTTTAGTATTGTAATTGTCTATCAACCTTGTGTGTTCACTGACCAACATAAAATATTACCAAACCATTTCAAATAGATCTATTTTGTACATAAAAATCTTTACATGAACAATAGGTTATTGAAATATCACAATGCTCTCTGGTACATATGACACAATAAATATGACCAAATAATGACCAAACTTTGTTGGTATTTATGCACTGTCAAAAGATCATCTTGACATAGCTAATTTGTTTCACACTTTTAGAGTAGTTAGACAGTAATTAGCACTGAAATCCAAAATGAAACTTTCCTCCCTATTTGGAACTTTACAACCGGATGTACTTACGTATCACCGTTGATGTTTATACAGAAAATTGAACCGGTTATATTTCGTTTCAAACGCCGACTCAGAATCAGCGTATTCTGCTCACGACTTTACAAATAAAAACAAAGACTAATTACAGTTAAATCTTGAATATTTGCAACGGGGCAATTCAAACCTATACAAATAACAATGTGGACGTCATACCTTTTGAACGAGTGGATGGCCATATGGACTCAATTACTTATTGGATAACTAGTCGGTGATTTGGAGAGATAGGCGCTGGATTCAAGTCTCAGCCTGAACATCAACATCAAAATACAGATAAGCTAGATAACGAGTCCGAAATAGGAAAAACACCAGTCCTGAGCTTTACCGCCAACCTCAATCCATATATTATAAAAATGTGAATAAAGTTGTTATGATACAAACAGCGACATTCACTTGGACTACAATGTTTGATTTTATCACGTTTGATGATAAATTAGTTAAATTCATTTGAAGTTCGATTTTATTCTTTGATTTAATCTGAACTACAATTTAATGTTGATTATAAATTAAGTAATCAATCAGTAAAGGAAAAGTAGACTATATTCGGATTCCAAAACATCATTTATCCCAGCTATGCGATCGTGAAGTTTAACTTCACTGATAATGACTAGAAATTAGTTTGTTCAATCATTTCTTTTGAACTAAATAGTTTCAAATTACTTCAAATGGATCCAGGTCCTCGAATAGAATATCAGGCATGCCTTGTGTATGGATCTTAAGCGAAATAAAACATTAACATAAAATGTCCTGCTGAGTGACTTCAATAATTTATCATACACCACGATATTGTGTCACTTAATTCATTGACCATATTACATACCTGGTTTGTAATGGTACATCTAACATGAAAACTAGACTACAAACATTAATGACTGTTAGTAATCAATAGGTTGGTGTAGCACACATTGCGGATATGCTGTTTGACTCCATTTTTAAGAGAACCGATATCTAGTGATAGACATTCCATGAGTGAAATAGCAGCTAATAAATCTGAGTATATGTTTAGCAAATTTTGTATATCCCTGGTCACTCTCAATATTATTATCAGTTTTTATTTATGAGAAAAAGTTTACTTCTTCATGTTTTCAATAATAATATTGTCAGTATCCGTTGATCTAACTGACAGTTTTCTGTCAGACAATGTCTTCATATAATAAAGGCAAATGTATGAATACACTTAAGATATTTAGCTACAATCTAGCGTAACAATATAATTGGGTGAAGTTGTGGCATTGAACAAGGCGAGATACTGTAATCTAACTGGTTTTTTTAACAGAATTAAACGTAAATTCATTATTTCCATTTTTAGTCAAAACCAAACAACATCAAAATAAGTATCTCTTTCTACTAAAAAATTTTAATTTGAGAAAAGTTGAAAAAGATCTTAGTAACCTTGGTGTTAGCCAAATGATTTACAATGTTATTCTATATTTTTGGCAATTATTCATCGATTTCATATCATAAACTCAACGAAACCGAGGAATTTCTTAAACTTGTAGCCAAAATATCTAGACCTTTATGCTTTCTGGTTTTAGACCATATTTTTTATCGTAGACTTTTTCTACATTTATGATTATTTGTATAATAGTGATCATATCGCACACGTTTACGTCTCTTTAAAATTATAACTGGTAAGTACATTGCTGTCCGGTTGAAGTCAATACATGGAATTGACCATCATGATTCCATTGCCAATTAACATAGTTTACAAAATATAAGTTTTGTTCATTTTTCTGACATAAAAATGATTATTAATTATTTTGACTTTGACTTCAAAGGAAATCGGTATACTTAACTTATCGACCAACTGATTAGTGAAATTTAACAGTTGAATTCATGAGTCGATTAAAGCTAGACAACCCTGGAAAACCTGGAAGCACTGAGTGGCCATTTCATCCTAGTATTGGGTTCCTCAGCAGTGCGCATCCACGATCCCGCTAGCGGGATTCCAACTCAGGAACTTCGGTATCGTGCGTGAACACTTAACCTCTAGACTACTGAGATGGCATCCAACGGTGTTGATGCCTAAATTAAATCAATCCACGATATGGCGCGACTGCCTCACAACAGACACGGTTGAAAATGTCTACGAAGTGTAAATCTAGAGAGAGTGATATTTCTAGTAATTTATCTTAAAAAAGAACTATGGCAGTTATGCATAATTGACATAATGATTTAAATAACATCAAACAACTGATTGATCTTATCCAAATGGTTTTTAACATTAAATAAATAATTTCATATATTGACATTATTAAATACTCTTCGTCAAATAACTTACTATAGCATCATTAAACTTTCAACCAATGTACATTTGGATTGTTCTAGATTCTTATTATATTTAGTGTAACTTACAATGATTTCGAAAAGAAATATATTCCTTCTTGTAACTTACTTACTTACGCCTGTTACCCCTCGTGGAGGAGCATAGGTCATACACCAGCATTTTCCATTCAACCCTGTCCTGGGCGATCCTTTCCAGTTGTTTCCAGCTGTTATTCATCCTTTTCATATCTACTTCTATTTCCCGGCGTAATGTGTTCTTTGACCTTCCTCCTTTCCGCTTCCCTTCTGAATTCCATGTTAGGGATTGCCTCGTGATGCAGTTTGGTTATTTGCTTCTTGTAAGCTACTGGTATATTCAAAAACATGATGGTAGCTTTAAACATATTAGTTTTCTATGTCATTTTTAAAAAAAGATGATGTCATTTGCCCTCATAACATGGTTTAGAACGTATTATAAAATTACAGAGTTATGGACAGTTCCTACATTTATTTAATTATTTCTATTCATTATGTAAACGACATCGCTTTCAATATTGTGTCAAATAGAGATTTCATTACGAAGCCATAACTAGTGATTTCCAATCGTGATAAAGAAATCACACTAATGTTTTGCAGTAACATTCGTAATACGCCAAGTACAGTCGATTATAATTCCAATTAACCAAGTATGTAAGTATTATTTAGCGAAAATGTGTAACATCTACAACTATGTAGCGTGACTACAAACACTGTATGACTACAGTCTTACAAGTCAATTTTGAAGAGAGTAAGAAAAAGTATTTGAACAGAATGGCATGAATTCATCCAAATTCTAATCAGATGCTAATTACAAATAATAATTCAACATTAAAACTATGGATACTTCTATAAGTCACGTTTTAATATATGAATATATGCAGTAATAATGGATCAAAGATCCAGAATAAAGTTAGTGACATTGAAAGAAATGATGCAAATGAATATCATGTACAAAGTAAGATTAAAGAACAACAAAAGTAGAGACCAAAGACATTAGAGTTCAACATTGATTGAAATAACTACACACAGGTTATTCATAAATAAGAAGTACGTGAATTGAAATCGGTCAGTTTGAAAAAAATGGAACGATGAATAAAATCAAAGTAGAACAACACATTTAAGCGAACACTATTGTTTTCAATTAGAGCCCTATCAAGCTTTACTCTAATATACAAGAATATCAGTATGCACATATGGAAATATGAAACAAATCAAGACAGTTTATGACTCAGTGATAACAGTGGTATAGATTACATAAATAAAAATTGAGCAAAAAGTAAAAATCGGTAGTGTTATGACAAGCGTACTGGTTGCTTTAAGAATGACAAAGGCTCAAATCAATGTTCCATAATGAAAAGTAGGTCATCGACTTAAAAAAACTAGACCCTGAAATAACATTCTTTGAAAGTCATAGAACTACATAATAAGAGGCATTCAGATAATTGAACAGCGGAGCGGGTCAAATAATGGTAAAGTAAGAGTAATATTACTAACGTAATGAAGTGTTTCTAAATGTTTTGATAAGTTTTATATATATATATATATATATATATATATAATATATTTATATGAAAATTAATATTCACACCTAGATTTATCGAATCTATATGATGATTTTATCTAGGGAATGAATAATAGTAGTATTACTCAGAATAATCCATTTTCACCAAGGAATGCAACTCCTACTGCAGAAACCAGTGCAATCGATGATTCACCTAGTATGATGAGAAGTGATGCAATATCTCCTAGTAAGTTTAGAACTATTCAGACGCCATCAAAAGAAGTTACGGGTAATAATCAATATAAAGTAAGTCTAGATTATTGTTAAATTCATCTAGTATAATATTTCCTTCAGAGCTGAATTAAAATTAATTTGAATGTTAATTTTATTTATCCATCTAATATATTCATGCACAAATCTGAATTTCAAATACCAAGTGAGGTTTTGTACCAATCAAGAGGTTAGAGAAGAATAGGAGGATGGAAATAATTTACCAGTTGGAATTATGAAAGATAATTATCCACTTGACAAGTGTGAAGAACAATGAAAAACGTAAAGGTCACAATAACAAATAAGTGATAAACCTGAGGAAGGCTGATAATCATAACTGACCACGGTTAACCAAACAACTTCAAGTACTAGTATACAGCTTAGGTAAATCACTTTGTCCCAAAAGAAATTTCCTTCCCTCAATTCTATTCATTTTCATTCAATGGCACAATGAGTTATTTTAATTATCCGAAGAATTGCAATGGGTCTCTTCGTTCTTCCATCAAGCCTGCTATAACGAATGTCAGAATCGATTTTCTGCAAAGCTGTGTAGACAAACATGATTATCCGAGACCAGTTTTCAAAACATTACGTCAAGCCCACATCCATCTGAATCACCGTTCTTTGAAACGTCTGACCCTGTATTATATTGATGAAGTTAAATCAAGGACATCAGAAATGGGACGAAATATTTCATTACAAACACATGCACTATATGTTTTGTCGGTAAATGAGCATGTTGGGTTCAAAGATTATATTGATACAGTTGCTAGAAATCTTACAGAGGATTTGAACTTGAGGGAACGCTGGAAACGTATTTATTCAATTACTCCGTTGTAATATCATCGACTATTCAACTACAGGCATTACCACCTGGTCCTAAATTTCGTAATAAATCAACTATCATTATTACAGTCAGAGCTAAAATCGAGTTTGAAAGCCTCATTTGTTAGGCAAATGACCATATTCTAGTATCCAATAAAGACTATGAGCAATTCATAACAACTCCAGTTGACTGTTGTAATTAATATATAAAAACAATGCCTACAACTAGACGATCGCTCACAAAAGAAGATGAATCACAGTTATTTGATCTTCTGAGAAATCAGAATTTAGTGCTGTGTCGCCCAGATAAGGGTGCAGGAACTGTCCTTATGGATCTTCACGACTATGCTATTAAATTATCCTCTACATTATCCAATACTGTTAAATTCTCCAAAGAAACCATTCAAATAGATGCAACTGATAAAACAGAACAGATGTTAACTAAAATCCTAAGGAAGATAAAGGATGAGTCTATTATCAATTGCGACCTCTATGAACATTTTAGACCATCGAGTTCTATTTTACCGAGACTATATGGACTCCCAAAATTTCATAAGAATTATGTCTCCCTATGTCCTATACTTGATATGAATAACTCCCCGTATCATTTGGTTGCTAAATGGTTAGCTGATATTTTACAACCCTTTAAAAATCACATCAATAAATATAACTCTCTAGATTCATTTGATTTTTTCGACTCAATTAGAAATATCAATGTAAATGGTAGGAAAATGATCTCACTAGATGACACTTCTCCCTTTACAAATGTTTCCCTCACAGAAACTACATGTTTTTATGTGACTATATTGAAAATAACAACCTTGATATTTGTATCGCAAGACACTATTTAAAAAAGCTACTTCTACGATGTAGTCTCAATGTGTCATCCAGATTTAATAATGATTTCTGTAGACAAACTGATGGAGTTGCAATGGTGCGGTACTTCGACCATTAATTGAAGGATTTCAGTGATTTAAGAGATATATGTGTGATACTTTCGCTAATAATAAGGAAGATATTGAGCTCAACGGAGTTTTGAATAGATTTAATATTTGTCATCACTCAACTCAATTCACATTACAAGAAGCGGACGAGGAATTTAACTTTCCTGATGTCCTGTTGGAAGGAAGGTCAGATGGTTCCTCACAGAGATCTATGTACCTAAAGCAACCTGGAATGGTCAGTATACGAATCTTCATGGCTGGATCTCGTTGAGTAGAAAGAGAAACTTAATTCACCCTTTGTCCTCGAAGACCAGGCGAATATGCTCTATTGACATGATAGATGATGAACTACTTCAACTTCGACGAACAAACATCAGAAATGACTATCCACTTAGATTCGTCTATGGAAACTGTACACCAGGACAATATTGTGAGAAAAACACCGAGAGTTGAACAGGAAAATATTTTAGAATAGGGTTGTGGATATGGCTTCCGAAATCTTGAATAAATGGATTACAAAATTGCTGAATACAAGATTGTATTCAGCTGAGCTACGTATTGTTTTCTCAAGACGGCCTACCATTAATGATTGTGTTTAGGATAAACTTCCGCTTTGGGCTACATCGATGTGTGTATCTAAGTTTACTTGCTCCTATGGGGCAGGTTTTATTAGCCGCATCAGCGATCACTCTCCAAATGCATCTCAAAACATTACCTGAAGTGGCTTTTAAAAGGAAAAGGCAAAACATTCACCAGTTCAATAAACTAGCACCTAATCAACTCTGGATACGCCGTCTCAAAAGAATCCTCCTTCAAAATAATATACACAATCAAAGGAACTGAATAGAGAAGAGGCTGAATCAAAACTTATGTAATTCTGAAGCGTTGGCTATACACCAATTCAAGTCTGAAGTGTGAGTGCTAGAACGATACGTTCAACCTCTCATCCTTACTTGGCCCTAATTCCCCCATGTAGTATGTTTTGATCTTATATTGCTTTTGTTATTGTTTTGTAATTTTAACCCGTAATCGGTTATTATTATCCTTTTTAATGATTATTACTCAATTGCTCTTCACACCTGTTAAGCGGATAATTATCTTTCATAATTCCGACTCGAAAATTATTTTCATCTTCCTATTCTCCACTAAACCCCTGATTACTGCACAACCTCATTTAATATTTGAAATCTCGAAACGCTTTACAATACAATTTTTTCTATTTTTCATTGGTCATGCTTAATTATTGATATACATGTATAAAAGCGTTTTTTAGCAAGGTTCTTTTTTAGGAGATGGGTTGCTAACTTCATGCCCAACCCGGGCTTTGGAATTGCAGTAACATTGAAAGGGCTTTAGGTGGAGTCATATCTTTGTTCATTTATTTATATCCATCACAATGATGAAGTTTCTGAAAAGAAATCTCCTTTGCTGAATTTTGTGTTTATAAGTAGTAGTTGTTACTCAGCATATGCAGTCCATCATCATCAATTTTTCAGTAAGTAAATCTAGAATAGGTTCCACGATTGAACTAAATCACAGATCGTAGGTCTTCAAACGCAATTACCTGGTAATGGAGTACGATTAAATATACATACACATACATCTAAAAAATGTAAATAGGTTAACGAATTTACGGATGTTGATTGTTCTATGATTTCCTGTTTTGGAAGGTTCAATAATATGCTTACAGATGAGAACCTTAATAGAATTTTTCGCCAATGAAACAAATTGTTATTTAGAAAATATTTAACTAAAATAATCTGATTACACGTTATTTGTAAGGCAAAAACTAGTTAACTAGGAATAAAAATGAAATACATTGAGTAAATGAATTGCTTCTTTTAAGCCTTTTATATCAAGTTGTTGTTATTCCCATATGACCAAACAATGTGATTGCATAATAAAACTTATTGAATGCTAATTAGTAGAAAAGTTGTTATCTAATTTTTATCAATGAAGATTACATAAGGATATTTTCGTTTACGTGAAGTTCTGTGGGAAAATCCATCTTAAATAGGGAGTAAGTACCGACCACCTTTAAGTGTTGAATTAGTTTTCTAACAATTAATCAATGATATTATTTCTTCCACTAAATATCTTTGGTTGGATACTGCCGACCTAAAGATTTGAAATCTACCAAAACTTTAACTCTAAATATGGTACATGACTGTAATAGCACTAAATAGTTAATTGTACTGTGACTTATCAAGATTAAGACGATTATATTCTTCTGCAGGTAACATTAGGAAGGTTTGACTTGATAATTTCGAATAAATTGAGCATAGGGTAGATTTTATAAATAAATAATATATTTTGTATAGTTGAGATCATAAGTCAATTGAAGCTAGATCACCATGGAAAACCTGGAAGCACTGGACGGCCGTTTCGTCCTATTGTGGGACTTCTCAGCAGTGCACATCCACGATCCCGCCTCGCACGAGCACTCAACCGGGAGACCACTGAGCCTGCATCCAACGGTATTAATGTCTAACTTTGTATCTAAAAAATAAATGGATAGATTAATTAATACAAGAAACCTAATGAAAATTTAGAGCATTACCTATGTGAATCTACGTTACCTTTTGGAGACATCATATAAAAAGGTGACTAAAATCATACATTACAACTAAAGCAGATGAAGTACAATAAATCCAGACATACATAACCAAAGTAAAATTGTAAATTCATAGGTGATGAGCTGAAATCAGACTGAATAGAAACATATTTTTACGTATTTTTTAAGTAGTCCCTCAGAATTAGGGCACGTGAAATTTAACATAAGTTTAATACCAGCAACATGATTTAATAGCATTAGTATTAACACTAATATTTTAATGGATAACATATAGTTTATTATGATTTAGTTGATAATGTGAGAAAATGAGAAATCTGATATGATATATTAAGTAGTATATTGTCTTGAAAACAGTATTTCATGTTTTCATATAACATTCAGATAATTTGTTTTTTTGTAAATGGTTACAAGCTATTTGTAGGATCCCCTGAATCTACAGTTTCTCTTAGTTCACATCTATTTTAGTAAGACTAATCTAGAATGCTTTTTGAGAACTGATAATTTCCTAATAAGATGAACCCATGTCCCTTTATGACATTAAAATGATACCACCTAACTGAAGCCAGGCTATAGGAAGTTAGTAATAAAACAAGACAATTTGAACTAAAGGTTACGCTAAATAGGGAGCTACAAAAGCTCATGACCCCCTAAATAAGCCTTTGTATTCATATCGAAAGAATTTAAAAATGAATCAGTGGCCATTTTTCTAACTGACTTCCCTAGCTTGTAAATGAAGACATTTTGTTTTATCTTGTAAATACTTTGCATCAATCTACAGAATTTTTTTATGAAGAACAGAAGAAAACTAACTCTCAAATAAACATTTTGATTTATGTTGACAGTAATCATCAAAACAAAGTCTGAGTTAAGGAGTTACTTTTTAAGTAAGCTAATCTATTTCACTAAGAATCTGTAGATCCCCAACGCAGATGATCTGTGTTGAATGATTGGGGGCCTACTTGGGTTGAACGGGAGTGGCGTGACCAACCAGATAACGTCCAAGTTATACCTCACGGTTAGTACCTAACATGGATGAACCTTTCGTCGTACCCAGGTACTATGGCTACTGTGGTATTGCAGAAATATATTAATAAGAGTAAGTACAAGGAATAGACTGCGATCACAAACGCCTGAGCCATTCCATGGCACGCAATTGATTGGTGAGCGTTGGTTGTCCTTGACCTTGACGAGGATCAGTAAAATGCCCTATATTTGATGGTCTGACTGCCAGATGATTTGGCGAGGGCCTCTAGACCTCTAGACTACTGACCTGGTATCTGACGGTGTTAATGTTTACTAAGAAATTATATACAGTTGAATCTGAAAATTTTTAACAACACATGTGTTTTTACTTCTTTTAAAACTAGGATGATAAAAGGACGCATACATAATGTAATATTCAACTAAAATTATCATTCCAGACCATGATAGTGTGATAAATTCATTTAAGTTTTAATTTACTGCTCCGTTCACTACTTACAATCACCTTTTTGTGTGTTTCAGACGAAACCAGATAAATATCTAAAGTCTTCTAATATTGTTATTGTTCATGCAGAAGATTCGACTAGTAATTACAATGACATTTATCCACGATTTACTGAAAGTTTAATGCATGTAAGTCAATTATAATTTTGTTTGTTTAAATTGTTATTTGCCTCCATTAATTAAAAATACCTATATCCAACTATATATCATATCAGTATGGGGTTGTGGAGATTGTGCTAATTTATTGAAATCATGAATTTATTCAAGATAAACAACCGTTAAAAACATGGAAACACATACATTAGAATTCTATTCATTAAAATATATAACCAATACCAGACGTAAATTATCAATTGTAGAACATTCTTACCAGTACTTTTCAGTAACTTCAGTTGGTTAGTTAAAGGTTTAAAATATTTATTTGTGGTATTTAGGTAATTCAAAAATTTTAAATAAATCCTGTTATGCTTCAGCTTAAAAGTTGAGTAACTAAATCTGTAGGTAGTCAAAAGACGTAAATAAAGTCAAAAAACGTGATTCACCGAATTTCATGTAATCAAATTGATGATACCGTCCTTATCATATGAAATGAGTGTCCTGGGTTTCAAACCTGGAAAAATCCGTAAATCTATACCGTTGCGTAGTCCAACTTCAAAAGGCATCAGTTTTCCACTAGGTTTCGATTCTGCTTTATATTTGTATGGACAGTTCAAATAAGACTGAGTGTTTTCATTAAAACTAGAATGAAACTAGTTTATCGGTTTTTCGAAGAGTATCCTTTAGTTGCTGAATGACAAAGTTATTTGACAATATAATTCATTGTATCGTTCGACCCTTTTGGTCTGTGAATCCAACTCTATTCACTACCTTTGACATGTTATCTAAACCGTACATTTGCTACACGTTTGTAACTAATTTACTCTTGGTTTTCATACGAATTACATGACAAAGGTAAAATGTTCTGTTGTTCACGTCTAGCTATTCTGATAACATGGTATCTTTCGAATTTACCACTCTTAAAGAGCACTAACATATTGAATTTACTCCTTCCATTCTTTTTACTCATATTTTAACTATTATTATCAATACAACTGTCAGCATAATAACTTGTTACACCATCAAAGAGTATACAACATTCTTACTTAAATTCTTCTATCTACACTAAAAACTACACTTTCAATTCCGTATGTTTTCAATTTGTGTTTGTTTTATGCTTAAAATTACTTTCTTGTTATTTGGTTAACATTTATGTAATTGGCCCAGAAACCATCAGAGAGAAAGGAATATTATGCAGTATTGTACAAACTCTATCAAAATTTAAAAGCACTTATTTAATTAAAAGTTTAAAAAAAGATAAAGGAAATAATATGGAAGTCAAGTTTCCGAATAATAATGGTAATGAACTCAAACAACATACTCAAAGACGTGATTTCATTGGTCAGTGATCAGTACAATAAACAGTTACGCCTACACAATGTAAAAAATAGTAATATCTTATAAAGGAATTCATACCTTCAACTGTTATTGTTTAACCACAAGGTCAAAGTATTTCCTTTTTGTTGGTTAAACTTATATGTTTGTGAAAGATGACAATATGATTCAGAAATAATTTATCTTTGAACTATATTATAACTGGTCAATCCAATATATTGTAACCAATCTCTATTAATCTCAGAGATTCTCTTTTAAACTATAAATTATTCTACATTCATGCTGTAAATTTGCTTGTGTAAAAACATAAACTTTTATTAAGTAAAAATGCCTGATGGTTTATATGAACTAAAGATATCTGTGAGTATTCTTTACCAATAATTTATTTCACTTTTACAATCTGCACCATTGCATAGTTCAATAAACATAGAGATTTCATAAATGTAAAGTTTAGTGGTCAGATATATCTTAAAATTTCATTTTGTGTTAAAAAGAGAATAGATCTGAAGGGGTTTTGTGGAGATTTCAGTATTTTCATAGTTGAAATCGTTCGTCAATTGAAGCTAGACCACCATCGAAAACCCGGAAGCACTAGACGGCCATCTTGTCCTATTCTGGGAGTCCTCAGCAGTGCGCATCCACGACCCCGCACTCGCGAGACTCGAGCCAAAAACCTAACAGTCTCGCGCTAGAGCACTTAACCGATAGACCACTAAGCCGTCCGGCATCCAACGGTGTTAATGTCTAACTGCAACCAATCCACGAAGAGTCCCATAATAGGACGAAACGGCCGTCCAGTGCTTCCAGGTTTTCCATGGTGATCTAGTTTCAATTGACTCATGATTTCAACTATGAAAAAGAAAATAATTAAAAATTGTTTATTACTTAAACCAATGTACATGTTTACCACTTTTCCAATAACTGTTTATCCTAGTCATATAAAAATCACAACGTGGCTGATTCACCACAAATGAATAATAGAAAGCATATACAATTAGTTTATGCTAAACCATCGAAATTGAGAAGGGATATTATGGCACATAATAACAATGAAAAAGTGTCACCAGGTAAGTGAAATTTCTAGAATTATTATTTGATACTATTCATCATGTTATTGACCGATGAGTATTTTCCTTTAAATTTCATATGAAATTTGTTAAAACTTTATCTTAAACTATTTCGATATGAAAATAATTCTACAATAAATCTAAGGTGAAACTCCGCCTGTAGCTCCTCCGGGGGCTACTGCCGATAAGTAAGTAAATCTAAAGTGTATTAGATACATTCTATCTTCCTAAGCACATAGCTTAAACTAAAATGAGTTAAATAACAATCCTAGAGGGTGATAAATACACCTTATTCAATTATATTAGAATGTACGGCTTAAGTAGAGATAAGTGGTGGCTAGTACTGTAATCCATAATGTGCGTTTCATACTATTTGAGACTCGTCACCTGGGTGTACCTGCATCTAAGAGTTGAGTCACGGAGTGGACACCAGTGTTTGTGACTAAAGGTAATATCAAGGCAATCCTAACAGGATACATATATACCAAAAGAGACCGATCAATTCCAATTCTAAACATCAATGGGAATATCCAATCAACCAATATAATATTAGATGTACGTCTTTGGAAGTCCTAAAAATTCCTAATTTCACCTAGATTAAGATTGCAAGTGCTAGGTAGTAGGAAATTTAACAAAAAGAACTAGAGTGATACAACTATTTGTTCTTTTTATATCAATTAGATTGTTCACAGTGTTTATCTGACTTCTTTAATATATACTATTTATATTGTCCAAAAAAATTGATGCCAATTTTATATTCAACTGTTTTATTTAAAGAAACACAAGGTCAGCTATCTAGTTGTTTTTTTCAAAAAAATTTAGTTATACTTTTCTTTTCATCCACAATGTTTGTTACTTTACTTATTATTATTGGCTTTATTCAGTATTATATTTTTGGTACCATATAGAATTCTCAGCACAATGTATTTCAACAAGTTTTCGTTTCTTATTTCATGGTCGATACTGACGATAAATATTGAATAGTCGCAAGTTAGATGTTAGCAGTCCAGTAAAATGACATCTAAGTAATGTTCTTTTCGCTGCATATTGCCAGTAACCACGATATCTCTGATTTGGAATTTTATAACTGAATGGATTATGCGATTAATAGCCATAATGATGGCTTTATTTAGACTCAGTAGTTCAATTGATACGGTGTCAGACGTTTGAAGTGAAAGTCATTTCGTCTGAATCTCAATAAGAACTTAAACTTTGAGATGAAAGTATATCAGGTTGATGAGTTTCAGATAAGACCAAAAGCTGATAGCTAATATCAACATTTTGTTAAAAAATAATATCCTAAAGAGTTGAAAGTTTAATGACAATGTTAAGTAGTTTTATTCTAAATTTTCAATTTTTAGCCATCTGATTTAAATTGTCCATCAGAAATATCTTCCATTAGCCTCACTATATATAATTTCTTAATAATTTCAGATCGTTTAAAGCTTACACGTAACTGAATGTGCCGAAATTAGACAGGTTTCAATCGATTTATCATTTTTGTAACTAATAATAAACTAAATATATTTTTCTTCATCATATGTTATTCTTTTATTAATAGTGAAAATGAGCAATGCACCTGTAACTCATGCAGCACCTACAGGAACTAAAACAACATATTCGTTTAATGACCATTTCATAATTAAAAAACCTGATCTAAGTGAAATACCTGAACAAAAGCTTGCAATTTTATCTAATCAATTTGGTGAACTTAGTGATTCTGTGGAACGTGTTATTATTCGTATATTCGATTCAGCTGTAGTTCCAGGTGGTGCACTACGTGGTGTTGTTTATATATGTCTTAAAGAACCAATTAAATTGAATACTTTAACTGTTACCACAGAAATGATTACTAAAACAATATCTTCAGATGAGAAACAAGATATGGAGGTAAAATCTGCTAATGTTATTAAGACGTTTACCATAATTTATTGGCAAACATCTTTAATTTATTTTATCACTGAAATTAGGCATAGTAGATGGAATGTCTTTCGTTCTGTAACCAGTGTAACATATAGACAAAACAACTGTCAAGTAACTAACTGCATATAAATCAGGATGAATATAAGAGATGAGGATGAAATGGAAGTATTACTTGATTATCTGATCTATCATCTAAACCCAACTTAACACTTCTGGGTGGACTAGTTACGATAGAAATAATACGACTTAAAAACACAGAAATTACTCAGTACCTATGTTTTAATATGAATTTAGGATTGCTCGTAAAATGAAATGTTTATGCGGAAATCGTTAGCTTGGAATGTTAGTTAAAACAAATTTCATTGCTGAATGAAATTATAAGATGAATAGTCTCAATGAATATGGATAATATCGGGTGAGAGAAATGATCAGATTTAAGTGAACGAGAACACAAGTGAGGACAATCGAATGCATTTGAACACAAAATTACAGAATCTCTTAGTAAAATCTTAGAACCATACAGTAAATTCTTCATTTGCAAAATGTCAATCAATCGTCTCAGACTTGATTGTTCGTTCGTTTTTACACCAATCATTCTATGTTCTCGTTCTCTTCTCTTCGGTCTTCTTAATCTTCTGTCTCCGAGCATTTCATTTTCGATTGATAATACATACATATCTGTCAACATCAGTAGCACACACCACAATATGATTACAAATGAGATCACACATTAGTGCTTGCCTCATGATGCAATTTGGTGATTTCCGCTATGTATGCCCTATCCACTTCCAACGTTTTTTCCTAATTTCCTCCTCAGCTCAAAGCTGCTTTTTTATCCCCCACAGTAGACTGTTACTGATGGTATCCGGTTAACGAACATTCAGTACCTTACGTAGACAATTGTATATAAATACTTTTACAGTTTTGATGATGGTTGTAGTAGTTCTCCAAGTTTCAGCTCCGTACGGTAGGACTGTCTTGACGTTCATATTGAAGATTCTCACTTTGAAGTTAGTTGACAGTTGTTTTGAGTTCCATATGTTCTTCAATTGCAGAAGTGCGGTCCTTGCTTTGTCAATCCTCACCTTTACATCTGCATCAGATCTTCCTTGTTCATCGATGATGATGTCCAGATAGGGACGTGAATGTTTCCACTTCTTTCAGAGTTTCTCCATCAAGTGTGATTTGATTGATGCTCTCTATGTTGTATTTAAGGGTCTTGCTTCTTCCTTTATGTATGTTAAGGCCTACTGATGCAGAGGCTAATGTTGCTACACTGGTTGTCTTCACCTTCGTTTGTTGGTGTGTGTGTGTTATAGAAGAGCCAGATCATTTGCGAAGTCCAAATCGTGTAGCTGTATCGAAGCTGTCCATTGTATTCCATTCTTTCCCTCTGATGTGGAGGTCGTCATAATCCAGTCAACCACCGGAAGAAAGAAAAAGTGTGAGAGTAAGCAGCCGTAAGGTAACATGGTGGTTGGAGGTGGTCAACAGGAAACCCTGGACCCGGGTTTCGTGCTACTTGGCACCCGTCAGCAAGGTGTACCTGTAATCTTGAGGGAACTGATGCTTGACACGCATGAGATTGGTCACCACCCAGTGATCAATCAATTGTGATTAGATCTCAGTCCTACAGGAGGTCGGTCGCGGCCTGAATAGCTCAGCGGTAACGTCTCTGACTGTGAAGCTGAGTGACACGGGATCGAATCCGCCAGGGAGCATCAGTTCCCTCAAGATTACAGGTACACCTTGCTGACGAGTGCCAAGCAGCACGAAACCCGGGTCCAGGGTTTCCTGTTGACCACCTCCAACCACCATGTTACCTTAATATATATAGTGCACGCATTGTCGAGCCACCTAGACTGGTGGCCACATTGCAACTTGATCGATAGCATTCGGTCAGCACTAAGGACTTGACACGCATGAGATTAATCACCACCCAGTGATCAATCAATTGTGAGTAAGCAGCCTTGTCTGACTTTGATCCTCACTTGGAATGCATTCATCAGCTGTCCTCCATACACGCCTTTACAGTGTGATCAGTCGTATGAATTCCGTATGATGTTGACGATTTTCCTAGCTATTCGTATCATAGTGTCGAAGACGTTTCCATAATGTCCTCCAATCCACACTGTCAAATGCTTCCTCATATTGAAGGAAGTTAATGTACAGTGGCGAGTTTCGCTCAACCGACTGTTCAACGATGATCCGTAGTGCCGCAATTCGGCCTGTGAACGACCGATCCTCACGGAATCCGGTCTGTTGATCTCAAAGCTGGGCGTCTACTGAATCTTTCATACTATTCAACAACACTCCGTTAAAAACTTTTCTTGTTACCGATAGGGGCGTGAAGTCCCTGTAATTCTAAGACTTGCTCAAATCTTTCTCTGATGTCTTGATGAGATATCCGTCTTTTCAGCCTGTCGGCGCTCATCCCTCTTCCCAAATCTTCCTGGAGAGGATATGGAGCACATTTGCTCTTACCCATCTGTCTGACTTCAGTGCTTTAGCTGGCTTGTTATCTGGTCCCGCTGTTTTCCCATTCTTGATATGTGTGACAGCCATCCTGATTTCTTCGATCTTTTATAAGGTGACATCGATAGAAAGGTCTGTAGGTGTTGCTCCTTTGTCCAGTATGTTTAATGGGTCCAGTCGACTCATGAATTATTAGAAGTCTCCTACCGACCTGTTTTCTTGTTCTAAAACTTCAGTGATTGGTTTCCTTTTTTTGTTCTTGACTAGTAGCTACGGCTCACCATATTTTCCTGCTAGCTTCTTCGTTACATCGTATAGTTGTCCAATATTTCCTTCTCTTACAGCTATTTCCACTGTCGTTGCTGGGTCTTCCACGTATTTCTGCTTGTCAAGTCTAATTCTGTTCACCACTTGCTTGTTTGCTTCTGCGTATTCAGCTTACGCCTTGAATTTCTCTGTTCTTGTTTGACTGTTTTTAATTCCTATCTTTTTTTTCTTCATCCTTTGTCGAATCCAAAGCAGGGCTTCTATAGAGATGCATTCCTTATGATGATGCTTTTTACGACCCAAAACCTCCTGACACTTTGAAGTTAATTCTTCTCGGATACGTTTCAAGTTGCTTCCCACAGTAGTTTCTTCTTCTTTCAGTAGATCCTTTAAGGCTTGAAAGCTGTTGTTGAGAGTTATCTTGAATTGGTCAGTATATCGAATGAAGGCTGTATTGAACATTTGTACCGCTGTTCCTTCAGTTGTCCAATATTTCTTTAGCTTCAGTTTCATCTTGGCCACAACCAGGCGGTGATGTGAAGCTATATCAGCTCCTCTCCTGGTTCTCACATCTTACATTGTCTTTCTGAATTTCTTATTGATACAGATATGATCTATCCGGTGAGATCCATATTGTTTTGTGCATGCGTTTGTGTGTGAATATCGGGCCGCCTATGACTATTTTGTTGAATGCGCACAAGTCTGCAAATATCTCAACATTCTCATTCCTTTCTCCCAGTCCATGTTGTCTCATGATACCTTTATACCTGGTGTTGTCAATTCCATCTTTGGTGTTTAGATCTCCCATCAGAATGGTGAGGTCCTTTCCTGCGCACTTAGCTATGATTGATTGAATTCTCTCGTAAAACTGATCTTTATTGCCGTCATTGTCAACATTGATGGGTGCATAACACTGGATAAAATTCATCGTGATTCTTTTCTTCTTTGTTTTGAATGATGCTTTGATGATCCTGGATTCATAGGATTCTAACCTATAAGTGCACATTATGCTACTTTAGATAGCATCAGAGCAACTCCCTGAGTGTGTGTAGTATTTTCATTTTCGTGACCAGAGTACAGCAGCATCTCTCCCAAATCTACCCTTTGCTGTCCATCTTGAGCCCAATGTGTTTCATTGATTCCGAGCACCGTCAAGTTGTATCTCCTCATTTCCGTTGCTGTTTAACTGGTCTTCCAGGTCTCCCACATTGTCCATAAATTCCACGTACTCATATTAATTGTTGCTTTGGTTGTTCTACTGGGTATTGGCCTCGTAGCTTCCGAATAACTTCGGCTTCCATGAAGAGCTGCAGGCGGACTTAAGGAATAATAGATTGCAGTGATTGCTAACTTAATCATTTATGTGTTTGTATGATAACTGATTATTTCAACAACATGATACAAAGATACATGAATAGTATTAAAAATAGCAATAATATGTGAATAAGTTTTAGTTATGAAAACACAAAAGAGGATGACTGTATATACATTAATCATACTACATCATCCTATAATTGAGATGACTACTGGCTTATTGATCCTGAAGCTGGAAAACTTAAGAGAATTGATTAAACACATTTCTATTTCGTACAAAGATCCTTTTTTATTCCGAATGAATAATACTTTTGCCGCTTATGGAAGTTTAAGTATGAAAGACTTTGGAAAAATTACTAACCCAATAAACTCCTGAGAATGATTGGTTTATACTATTCCCTACGAACAGTTTGAATTAAATGGACATGTATTTAACTATTTAATATCTTAACTACACCTTTACTTAACCACCCGGGAAGTTATCCACAAGCACAAAAACGTAAATTCCTATAACTTCGGCCGATCTTATTCACTATGTAGTTGATGAAATTCGCTCTTAGGATGTCTAGATCAATACTATATTAATCAAAGAAACAGTTAATATACGCTTCCTGCAGCTCATCCAAGTGTAAACCAGAAATGAATTATTTTCTTTATAAGAATCATGATAAGTTTTCCTATTATATTATTTTCATATAATGTATCAAATTGGGATTTCTATACCTTTTACCAAAACGCTGATAAGTATAATAAGTAAACTATTCACATTATGTGACAAACTTAAATCTAGCCATGGTATGAAATTCATCAAATAGACTCCATTTATGGAATGTATTATAAGGTGATTTTTATAAAGTAACATTCTATAACGACGTGTTTTATGTAGATTAGAATAATGAACAAACTATCGCTGGAAATTTGTCTACTAGTGAGTAATATTATTAAAGAGATCTTGTTAATTGAATTATGAGAGCACGAAATCAGATGTCACTGAGTTTCTAAGTTAACTCTCTAATCAGACATACATTTTCACTTATGGTAGCAGCTAAATCCCATTACTAAGAATAAAATGCATTTCAATATCAAGCTGAACACCTTCAAATGTATATATAAGTAACATGAGCATACAGTACATGGAATAATGCGAGCATCTACAGCTTGTGTTTAAAACAGTCGAACAATTTACCGTCATTCAAATATATTTTACCTAAAAGTATTCATCAAATTTGTTTATATGATTCATTAAATGTTTGTGCTCACCTAACTCAACCTTCCTACATTTACTATTTTAGAAACGAATACCTATATCATATACTGTTTTGACAGACGACCCATCACTTGGTAAAAGAATGCCTATACGTAAATTTACTTGTCAAGAACCAGAATTTATTCAGTCACCAGTTAAAGAAGTTAATCTTAGTGATCCATGTTTCTCACCATTTATTGGACCCGTCCAACTTGCTCCAGGTGATCATGCAATTCCTTTTGCGTTTCCTCTTGAAAGTGATGCACATCCATCAATATTACTGAAGGGTAAAGTTGGTTTTAAACATGAAGTGGAAATTATTCATAGGTAAGATTAATTTTTCCCAGTCAAATTATCAAGCTGTTCTATAAGCTGTCATGATTATATTTCTATTGGGTATGTTTAATTTATTAAATATTGAGTTATTACTGGTAAAAGTGAACTGCCATATCAAACAACCGTTATGTAATTCAGATATACTTTAAATATTAACTTCATTTTGAAAATAACGGGAACTTAGCTCTCCACATAAAACGACTACTCTTATAGTGAACAAGAACACGAGTGGGGACAATAGAATGTATTGGTAAAAAATTACAGAATATCTCACTAAAATCTGACAACAATACAAACTATTAATCAATAGTTTCAATCTTGGCTGTTCCTTCTGTAAATATCAGTCCATCGTCTCTGATTATTATTGTTCATTCATTTACATACCCGTTCCCGTTCTCTCCTTATCGATCTTCTACTTATGTGGATATAAATAGCCCACACCACACTCTTAGTTTCGTAGACGACGCTTTATTTCATTTATTAATTATTTTGAACAAAATCAATAATTTTCCTTTGTATATATTTGAGTGAGATATCTAATAGGCTAGCCATAATCTATTTATTAGAAAATGTTCTGTATGTACGGAGTACAAAGAACGATCAACTGATGGCGTTATGTTCACTAAACCATATCATTCAATTGCTAAGCTCTACTACCATATTGTGGTGGACGCTACTCACAGGATTGTTTAAAAGTAGTATGCAGTGGAAAGTGGTGTCGAAGTTGCAACAATTTTCAGACGAAGTGAGCAGTTTCAATACATTGAAAGCTCGGTCTTGATAGAACACTTAGGAACCAGACGAGAAAATAGTCTAGATGGTAGAACATACCTAAAGATGCAAATGAACGATTGAAGGCTGTGAATACATATTATGTAAATACTTAAACATTATTATCATGACCTACATCATCAAACATGTATATATGCACGTTTGATAAGGTAGGAAGAGCTTTTATTATTCATCAAGTTATGAAAACAATGTAGTCAGACAAGCGTCAGTTAGTAACATTTACGAATGGTTGCCATTAAGGTCTGTTGCATTTATCTGTGCTCTAATTTTACGTGGTTATGGGAAGTTTTTGGTTTATTGTCTTCAAGTAAACAGTCGTAAACGAGGATTTGTTGTGATATGAAATTGATTTCAAGATAGCCAAATGTGATTGTGAAGACAATGAGCTCAACTGGTTCGCTCAATTTTTGCGTTACTGGGTTATTAGTTTTGAAAGTTTTTAGTCAAAATCCCCAAAATACTTTTTAAAACCAATATTTTATAAAAGACTGATTCATCAAATTCTATGATTTATTTATTCTTATTGAGAGTCAAACTTGAGGACTTCATATTAAACTCCGAACATGTTAAACAGTGAACCAAAGGACTATGATAATTAGCCTAAAGAAAAAATGTTTCAAATAAAGAAACTTTCTTATCACTGGTTTACACTAGTTAGTTGACCAAATGAGATGGTTCCAGTTAATTAGAGATGAAATGTTGTCAGTTCACCCAGGCACATGTTCTAGGCTTACAGAATTTCAGTTAGATCCTCATCAGGCTTTACCCTAATATGCAGTAATATTTTTATGTATATATGAAATTACTTATTATGTTTATTTATGTAATCTATTCCACTGTTAACACTGACTCATAAACTGCCTAGATTGGTTTAGTAATTTTCTATATACTGTATATTGTATATTAAAGTTTGATGAGAATGTAAATGATAAATCATCTGACTGAACTCTTGAATCGGTTTCTCAAGATCAACTAATAACTCCAGGCTTCATCTACACAACAACTTCAACAATACAGAAAAGATGCGAAATATGGAAAGAACGTTTTACTGTAAGTTTTATTTATGTACAGAGAATTCAAGGTATTAATAGTAGTTTAGGTAGCTTTCAGCTTCTGGAAGGTTCTGGAACCCTTTTAAACATAGAAGCAGGAAAAGTAATTATCCAGTCAGAAATGTGGCACATGACTCTTCATTTTCTGGAGGTTTCTGAGAAACTTCTACTCAAGGCTGATTAGATAAAATGTACCATAGAGTTTTTAGGATCCTTTCGGGTTTCTTTCGACAAATTTCCTGGGTCTCTCCAACACTAATTAAAAACAATATCGTTCGCTTAAATATGTTGTTTTAATTCACAATATGGGAATTCCTGAGATTTTTAAGAATTTCGCCCTTACTGTTTACTGTTATTTTTTCATTAATTTTTGTACATTAGATATTATGTCTATGCATCAATGAGATTGAGTCGACCAGATGAAAATAATTCAGTAACAATTAGTACAGACAATTTAAATATCAAAGTTCTTAGTTGTGGTCCACCGAATTATACACTTTCAAATGGTGAACGAATACCAGCTATCATGAAAACATTTACGATGGAAAATAGACAAATGTTAATACAGGTATAATTTGTAAACATAGTTTTTATTATCTTTATTATTATTCGATAAATTTTTTTATCAGATAAAACCTTTTTCACTTATTTCTGATGTAATAGTTGAGATAATGAGTCAATTAAAACTAGACCACCATGGAAAACCTGAAAGCATTAAACGGCAGTTTTGTCCGATTGCGGGACTCCTCGGCAGCGCGCATCCAAGATCCCGCCTCACAGGATTCGAGCCCAGGACCTATCGGTCGTTCTGTTATTCATAATCATTGAAATAATATGACTATCTATGAAATTTTCACAAATTCTCAACCAAATTGGTATTTTTTTAAACGAAATTATGGTTTATTAGATACTACCTTAGTGAATACTACTAACCATAAATTTAAATTTATTTACTATTATTTTATTTTATTATTAATGGCTTCATTTAATACTATATTTTTGGTACAATACAGAATTCTCAGCACAAAGTATTTCAACAAGTTTCATTTCTTTATTTCTTGATTGATCCTGACGATAAATATTAAGCGATCGCCAGTTAGATGTTAGCAGTTCAGGAATCGACATCTTAATAATGTTCATCATTTTCAATGAATATTGTCAGCCACCACGATATCTTTGATTATACTTTTTTGTAACTTGTACAGCGAAATGTCGTAAACGTTTCATAAACGCACCGGAATCAATTATGAAATTAATAGACATAATGATATATTGAAACAAATGAAAACAGGCAATTTATTGAAATATCTGGATGGCAGGAACAGGTAGCCCAGATATTTGAGGCGACAAGTCTAATCAAAATCATATTGACGATTCAAATCAGTTTATATACCGTAAAAGATACTGAACGAATCATATCTATAGAAATCCTTGAGTATCAGTATCACTACCATATCTAACAACTATCACATGATGAATTCGATGAACAGAATTCGACAGTTGTGATTTCTTTTATTTGTTGTTTGAATTAGATTTTGATAATATTCTTCAAAATGTACAATGAAAAAACATCATAAGCAAACCTTCCAGGTGAAATATAATGTAATAACATCGAAAAGAATTTATTTAGATTACAAGTTTTCTATTCCATTAATTTCAGTTATAATCTTAATTGTAACATATGGAATAAATAACATATGTACTATCTCTATTGTAAATTATTTAGCCAATTTCAAATAATTCATATATTATTAAATACGTTTAATGATAAGTAAAATATAAAACCATTCAGTTATGTATGATTTATGCACACAATTATTTACAACAATCTGAATGAGAGAGAGAGATTTATGCCAGTTACTCCTAATGGAGCATAGGCCACCGACTAGCATTCTCCAACTCACTCTACCCTGGGCCTTCCTTTCTTGTTCTATCCAATGGTTGTTCATTATTCTCATATTTGTCTCCATTTCTCGGTGTAATGTGTTCTTTGGTCTTCCTCTTCTCATTCGGCCTTAAAGATACCATGTTAGGGCTTGCCTTGTGACGTAGTTAGGTAATTTTTTCAATGTGTGTCCTATGCACTTCCAGCGCTTCTTCCTGATTTCTTCCTCCGCTGGAATCTGGTTTGTTCTCTCCCACAGTAGGTTGTTTATGATAATGCCTGATCAACGGATCCGAAGTATCTTGCGTAGACAACTGTTAATAAACACCTGTATCTTCTGGATGATGGCTTTCGTAGTTCTCCACTTCTTCGCCTCATACAGTAGAACTGTCTTGACATTTGTATTGAAAATTGTGACTTTGGTTTTGGTTGACAATTGTTTTGAATCCCAGATGTTCTTCAGTTGTAAATATACTGCTCTTGCTTTGCCGATCCACGTCTTCATATCTGCATCAGATTCACTGTGTTAATCAATGATGCTACCCACAACGATTTGAATACTTTTAGTTATTTATCTTTACTAAAACTAATCAGTTTTTACATATTATTACAACCCCATTTGATATTCAATCTGTATTCCTTTTGATAATTTATATATGATCACTTTTCTAATATTTCCCTAGTATCATTCTATAAATTTTACCACAGTTTAGTAAATTTTCTAAATTGTTATTAAACGAATTTCAAATAAAAACACATAAGAATATGCTTTAATTCATAACCCTAATATACAAACTTCAGAAATTGAGAAATAGGGAATAAGATGTTACAAAAGCATTCAGATTTTTAAAAAAACATTGACTGATCATTTAGGAAAATATCAAAATTTGAATGACACCGTGTAGTTATCAGTATGGGGACTTTTGGAGCTTGTAGTATTTTAACAGTTAGATTCACGGGTGGATCTAAGTTAGATCACTATTGAAAACCTAGAGGTAGAGGAGTCCCATAGTTGTGATAAATGGTCGTTCAGTCCTTTTAATTTTTCACTGATGGTCCAGCTTAGATTGACTCCTGAATTCATCTGCTTTCTAAAATTATCGTCGAAAACTTTAGCAGTCTCTTCATCTTTCATGAGATTATTTTTATAAACTATTAAATGAAGTTAAGTTCGTTAAGCATTTGACTGTTTTATTTAGCTGATTAATTTTAACAAAATACGATTTTTAAATTTTTATTTTCAACTTCAGGTTGAAAATTTAATCTTTCAAGAGGCTGATGATATTAATATTTATTTATTTACGGATGAACCAGCTGGCATACGTTATGTTGAAGCTTATTTACTTCGTATATTTCATATACCTGGATTAAAAGTTTCTGATACGAAAGCATTACATAAATTGAAAAAGTATCCTCCCAATGTTTTTATTGATGGTCGTACAGAAAAAGTTACTTTTACTGAAAATCTACCCTTACCATACTCTGAAGCAGCTGAAACTGAAAGTGGACGATTATTTTCCAATTCACAATATTTACCAAGTCATTATCGTGATTTTCGTGTATCATGTGAATCTTTAAACTCAACAGAACAATCACAAAGAACATTACATTGTGATTCGTATAAGGACTTACCTAGAGATGCACGTAAAGCCGGTTGCCATTTAACTTTAAACGTACCAATCAATTCAGTTCCACAAAGCTGCTTAGAATCATTGAAGATAACTTATTATATTAGGGTAGGTTAATTGAAAGTAATCAAGTCATGTGACTATAATGTCATAATTTAACTTTGATTATCACATTTTGTCAGTTATTTTGTAAATGTAAGGCATAGACTTCTACTTAATTTACTCATACATAAAGAACTAAACTGTTTAATTTCATGTTTTCCAAGGAAAATAGAAATTTTTTTATATTTTACCATGTTATTTTCAAAAAATAACCTTTACTAAATAGGTATGCTTAAGTAACTTGGTAAACCCAATAATATGTAAAACAATCAGAGATGCAAATGATTTTGGTTTAATATCATTTTTATATAGAATTCATAGAGTATAATTAGCAATGAAATTCAGGATGTGCATTTCGTCTCATTTGGGAATCGTCAGTCGGAAGGATCGTCATTAGAATTGATGTTCATTCCGAGATTTGAACCCACCACCTTTTGTTTAGAAAGCCGATGCTTCATCCAATAAGATGCGGAATTCAGATAAACAATTGCCTGTGCAACATCACTTTATTGGTTCCAGTAGTTTAGGGGCAATAGAAATCTGGAAAAATAGTTAAAACACTGGTTAAACCATTTTGAATATAATGAACTGTTTTACTACTAGATTATTTTCACAGTCGAAGTCACGAGTCGATCTAAACTAGACCATCACTGGAAATTTGGAAGCACTGGATGACCATTTCGTTCTAGTACGGAACTCTTCTGCAGCGCACATCCACGATTCCACACCCAGGACTCCACGTCGGGACCTTCGGTCTCATACGCGAACGCTTAACCTCTATACCACTGAGTCAGCATCCAACGGTGTTTATGTCCATCTTCAATCATCTCACGATCTTGCGAAACCCTTCATACACTGTCTGAGGTTGACAACAGTCTCACAACTGACACGGTCTGGACTCCGCTGATTTCAGCTTCTCACTAGAACCACATGTGATCCAGTAGTTAGGCGTTTGCGTGAGAGACTGAAGTTATCGGGTTTGAGTCCTGTGTGGAGGTTCACGAATAAGCAGTGCAAAGAAGTCTCATGTTAGAAAATGCCATCTATTGCCTCCAGGTTTTCAGTGGTGGCCGACCTTAAATCGACTCGTGATTTCAATTGCAAAAATTCTACAATTTCCACAAATCGTCATACTGATATTAGATTATTGACAAAAGACACTCCTATTACTTACATTTGATAAGATTAGCTGGCAAGAAAATTGACAAGATGTGATACTATCATTGCTAATTGATTTAATTTAAGCTACCAATAAATTAATCAGACAGTAAATATTCATTTTCTTTGAATTAGACAATCTGTACTAATTATCCTAACTGATTCTTTTCTGTCTTCGTACTGTGTCTATTTTTCATGCTAATTTCTGATTACTTTTTATCAGCTGAACAATGGTAAACATCTGATTTCATTTATTCAACATTATAATAATTACCTTGGTATTATTTTGTAAATGACATCAACTGATTATCATTAGCTAAATCTATCCTAATTAAACCATGAATTTGGTTTATGTTAGTTTTTTAATATGTAGTACAGCTTAAAAATATACTTAGAATCATCTGTGATATTGTTATAGTTAGAGATTCTAATTGATGTCATGTGTTATATTATACAATGAGGGTTCCGACTACCTAATAAACTATCTATACGGTCACTGGGACTAGTGACTATAATTTATGAACAAACCAATCAGATTTAGGATAACAGGTTTTGGACTTTGGTGCGAAATTCATTCATCCACTTGGCTAAATAGCGTTTTGGCATTTTATCCGATGTCAGTTCGTGATGTAAAAGTTAAATATAACTCCTAAACTTGACCATTGACCGTAAATCATAATCCGTATTCTTCAGTTAGCTTTATAACCCTCATTTAACCCTAGTAGGTAGGTGTACATTTACAAGATCACATTAGCGTCGCTCATAAATTATAGTCTCATTGAATTTTCTTATTTTATCCATAAAAATAATCATCTTCTGTTGTACCTTACATTTTTCAGGTTCTTATACATGGTAAACGTAAAGTGATGGCTTATAGTTTACCAATATCAGTAGTTGAACAACGTTCTAAAGATTACAAAATGCGTTATTTGGGTGAAGGTAATCATATATACGATCCGGAATATTTAAAATTAAAACGTGACAGTAAATGTTCAGTTTCATAACATTTGGATACAAACAAATCTACTAATGTAATACGATTCAATTTTTAAAAAAATATTAGTAAATTTATCAACTATTAGTTACAACTTTTACACCCTTTTTTTCTAGGAGGAAAACTGAGAGAGAAAATCAATGTTAGATTCTTTTTTCTTCTTTTTTTTTTCTTTTATTGTCTTGAATTGGTGTTTGTCATCTACGGTATTGTTACATTGTCCATTTTGTTTTATTATGACTTTTTGATTTGGTTAGTTGGTTTGATTTTTTTTGTTTCATCTACTTAGTTAACTAAGTTTTTTTTTGCTATTAATAATAATCATTCGTGTATTCTTTATCATTATTTTATCGAATTCCTGATAAAAATATGTTATAAAAAGAGTGAATAATTTTCATTCATTAAAGTTAATTATCAGTTAATTCTTTTAATTAATAATTGATTATCAGAATGGGGTTGTGTGGAGATTTTAGTAATTTTATATAGTTGAGATCATGAGTTAATTGAAGCTAGACCACCATGGAAAACCTGGAAGCACTGGACGTCCGTTTCGTCCTATTGTGGGGCTGACTCCTCAGCAGTGCACATCCACGATCCTACCTCGCGAGAATCCAACCCAGGACCTACCAGTCTCGCGCCAGAACACTTAACCGAGAGACCACTGAGACGGCCAGCATCCAACGGTGTTGATGTCTAACTTCAACCGATCCACGAAATTGAGCAGCATATCCATCATTGTCTTAAGTGAGTTGATATCTCACAACAGGCCTGGTTGAATTCGACTGGTTACTGATTCTCGCTAGAACTCCAGGAAATATCTCTTGAAGTCAGTCACTAATGAGCAAATGATCATTATCAGAAGGGGGTTTTGTGGAGATTTTAGTAATTTTATAGTTGTATTGTTTCTAAAAGTATATGAAAATCATGCATGTAATATATAATTAACAGGTACTATGTAAATACTGTTGAATTAACGAAGAATATCATTGTCAATGAATTCTCACCAAGTTCTATAGGAATACATCTAAATTAATGATCAAATTAAAACTCAAATACCTCCTTTAAATTCATAGCTTATAAGTTAAAAACAATTTCTTAAGCAAAATATTCGTAAAACTATGTCTACCAAAATTAATCAAGCTGAGGGGTTGTCAAACAAAATAAAGTAATAAGTATTCTGAAATGGTAAATAGAATTTGTAGCTCAGGAAGAAGATTAGACTAAATTTGTTTTCTCTAAGCTGAGTAGTTTAAACGTTAGACTTCCATTGTTCTCCTAGATAAA
Source organism: Schistosoma mansoni (assembly GCF_000237925.1). Lineage (NCBI taxonomy): Eukaryota > Metazoa > Platyhelminthes > Trematoda > Strigeidida > Schistosomatidae > Schistosoma > Schistosoma mansoni. Next base: position 59,653,245 of record NC_031495.1, on the reverse strand, counting down.
ATCATCAGCACAAAGTCCATAAAGGAATGAACTAATCAAATCTTTTCACGTATGACTAACAGCTTATTCTAATAACCAGGTGTTGTTGGGATTTGTCTTCTAGATGTATATTTCATTTGACTATCTACTCTTTTGATCTGATTTTCATCTCCATAGTTGTTCTTGATTTTACTAACTGGTTGTTAAACTAGATCAATTTATATGTTTATTGATTGCCGATTCACTTGAGCTCTAAATGTCTAGAAATTCCTAGACGTTCTTTATGTTACCTCTGTCTATGATCTAAAAATCCTACCAGTTGAGCATTTGTTCATGACTAACTACGTGCATTGATTTAAGCGAAAATAGGTCGTTGCATCTGGCAGCTAATTGTTATTCAAGTAAATCAAGATCAAGAGGGATATACTGTTTCTCGCACATGGTGTTTTATTGTCTAAGTGATGTTTGACTTTCACTTTTCTGCCATTCCATGTTTTAGTTTGGATAAGAGAGACTGAAATAATTTTGCTGTCTTACTACAATCAACTCCAACAATCCGGTTGTAATCTTCAGTCTATCTTTCACATATGTTAGGATAATCCTTTCTCTGATGGCGAGACTATAATTTATGAATGAGCCAATCAGAGGCATTTGAGGGATTTCAAAGTCACAGCGCTAATTTCAGTATCTGATGCTCATGTACAATCAGTTCACAGAGGATTTTAGAGAAGATGCGACAATTAAGTGGCTACAATAAATGGGACTACTAAGAAGTTTCTTTATTTGTAATTGCGGTAATCAATTGACTTGTAGACCTTGTGCAGGCTACCCTGATGATGTTATCTTTCGATGTAATGTATGTTAGAAGTCTGCTAAAATAGGAACTATTTCTCTCCATCCAGATTGAGACTAGGGCAAATTATAGCAATTGCTGCGAACTGTATAGTGAAAGTACCAGTATTATTGGCGGCAATATTCGCAGATGTTGCTGCAGCTCCGGCTGTTCTGAGATATGAGTGTTGTAGGGATATATACGTAATAAAAAGGAAAAACTTACACAACCAAAGTACATGCAAACAATATTGAAGCTATCTGGTTGAGGCTGAGAGAGTTTTTGTGACTTTATCGGGGCTCCAAAGACCGACTATTATGGAGCCATATGGATGAGTCCCTTTACCTTATGCATTACGATTTTAGAACCTTTGAACCTCTTTCTAACCATGACAATTTTCTGGACTATGTGAAAGAAGTGTATCCACTTTAATTCTTTGGTTTTGTATAATATTTTTTACTCTATACTCTCTGTATACTGATTGGCTAATATTTCCCAACGTCACTGGAGATGCGTTCAAAGGTCGTCCACAAATTATAGTCTCGCCAGATATTTTTCTGAGTTGTTCCCAATGTAGTTAAAGGTCTGATCGCCATCATATGATTAACGATACTTTTGAATTTACAGTTTCTCAGGTTTTTAAATCAAATCCAAGTTTGACAAATTAATCTGTTATTCGTATGTAGAAAATTTTGAATTGCTCACTTCTACCTGAATTTTGTGCCGATAATATTATTTAACAAGATAATAGAAACTTCACTATAGAACTATTTAGCTCATCGAATGAAACCCTACTTAAAACAATTGATACTAAGGTTGAAAAACTTGAGCTTTATGCACAGAAGAAATAAGTTCTGCAGCTTCTTTTACCGCGGTTAGCCTAAGACATAATAAGTCATTTGTAAGATGGATGGTGGCTAGCAGTGGAATCCAGGACTCACTTGTCGTCCTGTTGGAAACTCGTTAACTGGATGTATCTGAATCCCAGAGTTGAT